>NW_017257338.1:593885-634038 GCF_001594055.1 Mycetomoellerius zeteki
TTTCGCATCTGAATAATTATTTTCTTCGTAAATGAATTTATTAGATCGGTAAAAAATTAGATCCATAAGAATAAATCAAATAAGAGAAAGAATTCTAACATTGGAAATGATCTAATTTCAAGAGTCGAAACGTTTGTAATGTATATTGTAATGAAGGTTTAATAATAACAATTAAGATCTTGCTATTGCTCTTAGCCCATTTTTATATTATTAATTCAATATAACTCAATTGAGCATCGTTTTTCAATATTAAGGAAGAATTCGATTTTCGATCGAAACAGATCTTGATACTTAATAATATTCATATGTAGATTTACACACAAATACATTTTCTCAATTCTATAAAGTGCACACTGATTCGATTGGTCGAATTTAAAATGCAATAATAAACTGAAACTGAAAATAATAATCACATTGATTGTCAATTTATGATCAATTTATCATAAATTAATATATTGATCGCGTCTTTTCTTTGAAAAAGACGTGCATCTAACTAGAACTACAAAGATTATAACTTAATAGAAGTGTGATTTAGTTTTGAGGGTAATTTGCACTAATGTTGTCGAAGACATTCTAATCACAGCTATTATTTCTTAATGCTTTAATATTACTCCATGATATTTAGTCGTTTATAAACAATAGACGCAGTAAACATCGTGTTTATATACCATTTAAAAAATAGAGCTTCCTAAAGAGCATTTTCGACATGCATCGTTTTTGTTTTTTAATCAGAAAGAAACGGCGGCTGAAAATCATAAAATTCTGAAAGAATCTTATGGCGATGTTGCTCCATCAATTAAGACACGTATATTGGTTCTGTCGATTCAAATGTGGTGATTTCAACGACAAAAGCTGGAAAATGCAGATTTGCAATTATTATTGGACGAAAATCCAGCACAATCCACTTCAGAACTTGCCAGAGAATTAAATGTTGATCGTACAGTTATTAAACATTTACGTGATACGTTGTTTAAATAAATCAGTTTCTGAGAAAAAAAACCCTCAAAACTAAATCACACTCCTACTATCATGTACAGTCATGGACAGAAAGGTTGTAATATTTTTTTTCGATGGGTTTCGGAATTCAGCCTTGCTTCTATAGAGAAGTTAAACGTATAAATAGTTAAATTCTTAAGGTGGTTCTTTAGTAAAGTCCTGAAAATGTGGGGTGCCAACGATGGGCTCACCAGGGCCCACTCAAAATTACAAACATTTGCATAATTTGAATAAAATACTAAAACTACATGCATATCATAATGAAATAGTATGGAACATACGATAGTAAATCAAGAGCTGTATCTTCATTGAGCGAAAACAAGAGATTATGTTTACTTTTCGAGATTAAATTTATATGCAAGTTTATGCACGTAAATATCTTTCCAGAATGGCTAATTTTTTAAACTATTATGATCTCGTTTTTTTTTAGAAAAGTATAAGATTTGTGTGCAGTTAATCAAAAAAGCGTTTACGAGCCATATCTGTCACTAAGTTATACGTGAAAGATTACATTTTCTATATTTTTTTCTCTTATTTCATCATTAACCTACGTAGAATTTTGCACACGTCAATTTTGATACTTCAACTTCATTGTAGAAAAAAATTAAATATTTCTATGATAACTCGATCTATCTTTAAAGAGAACCACCTTAAGTAAGAATCAATCGCTCGGTGAGCAAGCTACACTCCGAAACTCGTCGAAAAAAGAATGTTACAACTGTTTTATCCACGATTGTATAACAATGATTTGAAACCCGAATGCAATGATAACTTATAGTAACCCCTTGAATCAAGACAAATTAACAAGTTTGTTCGACAGATTACAGAATAAAATCAAGGCAACGTGATAAAATCAAGGGTGCACCGAGAGAAGGAAGTGGCAGTAAAGAAGAGAAAAGAGGAATAATGTTGAAGTTCAGGAAAGAGGTCAACATTGCGTGACACGGGGGGAAGCAGGAAATTCAATTGCCTAATTGCTGTTAATTATTTAATCGCTCCTGAATAGCCTCTAACGCTTAAGTGCTCCCAAACCTTGCGTCATTTAAGCGACCCACCACGAACTCGAAAGTTTGCAACACCAACGCGTTTCCATAACTCTATCCTCTATTAAACTCTTGAACAATTTACCATAGAAATCGGCAATATTTCTACATCGATGTACGTCATATTTAAAACTCTTAAATAACGCTTTGTCAGTTTTATCTCTAAATATATTCCTTCTATTAAACTTTTAAATTTTTTCTTAAATTAGCATAATACTGTACTTTTCTTCATAAACTCTTTCACTATAAATAATATTGTTCATTAAAAGAAATTTTTATTCCATTAAAAACCATTAATTAAAAAATTTTAAGAAGAATATATTTCTCGAAACTTAAGTTATGATGATTCAATATACGTATATAACTCATCAATTAAATCTTTGATATATTCCTTCTATCAAATTATTAAGTTTTTTTCTAAATTAATATAATGCTATCCTTTTAAAGAAAATCTTTATGAACTTTTTCATCATAAATAATACTGTTTATTAAAAAAAATTTTTATTCTTTTAAAAACCTATTAAAAATATTTAAAAAATATATTTCTCAAGGCTTAAGTGGTGATTGAATACACTTATACAATTTGGAAATCATTACTATCATGATATTTGTTTTAGATAAAAGACAACTAGAAAGAAAATAAAAAAAGGGGTATTAAAAGAAGACATTATCCTTTTAACGCAGATTTAACATAAATAAATTCGTGAGAAGTCGCGTCGTAACGTCCATGGTAATCCATAAAAATTCCATCAGAATGTCCGGTGGTGGCAAATCATCTATCGGGGCGTAGGAAACGTCAGAAACGACTCGCGATTGCATTACCATACGCGCCCGATCGTCGATACATCGGCCAGTCGTTAATACTGAAAAATGGGGTAATTTCGCATCTGGAATCGGCGCGTGAGTGGAGGGACGGGAAGGGAAGGGGTACGGAGGATTTCCTAGATTGAAATAAAGTGGCCGTGGCACCACTGTGCGCCGCGGCGGATCATTTAGCGGTTTTGTCGAGCGACGGCCAATTGCCGGCATTGTCGCTCCGCTGTACCACAATGGGCCAATCGGAATGCTCTCTGTCTCTTTTCAACATCATCGTCACCCTTCCGCCAGCAGCCCCATGCAACCCCTCGCACTCATCCATGATATATACGTACGTATAGAAAATGCATGCGTAAGTGTGCGTTCCTCCTCTAAACATATAGTTTCTTTGTCGCATACGTTAAAACAATCGAATCGGGTGATTCTAAAAACGCAATGATTTGAGAATATTAGCTCCTAAGAAAATCGATATAAGATTCTTTCTTTATTTGATATTTGTTATAAATCGTTGCTATAATTAATATTCTTTCTGTTGCTATAATATTCTTTCTGTACTCATTTACGTATAATATATGTAGATACTACTTATATACTCATTAATTTCATCAATACTCAAACGAATTATCATCAGTTTACGAATAATTGGGGTTACCGATATAATTTAATTATTTACTCCGTACACAGCGTCATTTAATTGCAAACTGGAATATTTCTTGCATTCACAAAAATTAATTTGTGTTTCATATAATACGTATTAAAAGGAGATAAAGGGAAAGTACATACGAAACGATCCGTTCCGTTCTGTGAATTGAATTACACCCCAACGCTGCAACGTACTCGAATTTTCAAGGACGTCGGTTTAAAATCTAAAGCAGATTATTACTCTACACGAGGCATAGCTCTTCTTCTGTGAAATTAACTATTGACGAATTCGAAGCGTAGTGTATGTTTCGCAAAATTACAAATGGAAAACGGCGGCACGATATTTCACGAAACAATAGTCTCTAATTAGTTAAGTGACTTGCGCCTTAAGGCTGAGTCGCCAAAGCGTAATCCTGCAAGCGCTCAAGGATGCTTGTGATATTCCTCAAACTTCGCACAATCTACATATAAATCGATTCTCGTGAAAATTGTTGCATGTGAAAATTAGTTGACGCTATTGTACATTAATCACTGTATAATTTCATATAACCATTTTATCAAGACAAAAAAATGTAAAAAATAAATTCTTTGTAAATACCGAAATAAATTATTGAACCAAGTTGTTTCCGCGGTTTTAAGGTGCTAGTAGCATTATTATTAAACGACGATCAATTTAATTGTGATATTATTTTAGCTTTAATTTATATATGATTGCATTTCAAGTTTAATAATAAACGATACACAGTATATATAATTGAAAGATGTAGAATTTACATATAAAAATATTATTTATTATTAGACACTAAGATCAACCGACCGTATATTGGCCCTATTCTTACTCATTTAAAATAAAATTTGATTCATAATTATAAACAAAAAGGTATTATTCAAACATGTTTTGTTACAAACATTATTTATAGAGCATTTTTTACTTACATGGATTATCGCCATGTAAGCAAAAAAATTATTGTGTCACAAATTTTTTAAATAATCCTCATATTTAACATCAAAATTACGCGCGAGCTCCGAGTTAGCCTTTTAAATTTTTATCCTGCTTACCGAATCTAAAACTCATCATTAAAACTACTTACGAAACTTGCCACTATCAAATGCGCGAAACTCAGCGACACTCGCGTGCCTCACGGGCTTTGTGAATTCGTCCAGTCAAAGCGACGAAAGGTTAATTATACTTCTGTAACTGTCTGGCAAAATCTGGCCTGACTTCTTTCCCTCATTCTCTTCAAGCCGCATTTGTGGAATATTTGAATCAGTCATTGCGAAAAGGGCATGAACTAATATCTCTTGAAAGTACATGATAGTCGAAGTGTCGCGACTGTATTTTATTCTTCTGAAACACGATATTTAATAACGGTAAGAACATGAGATACTCATCGTCTTTTGAGCTATATTAGACATTTACTACATTCGTTCCATTTATATTTTTATTCCTCTTATATTTTTGTATCTCCAATATAGACAAGAATTATATAGATTTCAAAATTATATAAATTTCCATTTATGTGTAGATTAAAAATCTTCCATATCTAACACTCTCATATCTTTCTTTTCTTAAATTAAGAGCATGGCTGAAATTTCGAGGTTACTTTGTATTCTTACTTTGTATTCCTGTATAAATTATTTAAACTCCTTCCAGATCTAACGCATTTATATTCTTCTTTTGTCAAATTGAGAGCTATATCATGACTAAACTTTCTAACTTATTTTGTATTACTATCTTTCTATCTAAATATTTGGAAGAATTTCCCTCATTATCGCAATATTTTTCTTCTCGTGCGGCATACCTATTTATTTCTGCAATGATTGAATTGTTAATGAAGAATACCTGTACTCTAGCTTCCGAAAGGTCCAGTCTCATCGCCAGCTCCTCCCTGGTGAACACATCCGGATACTGCGTGTTCCCGAAGGCTTTCTCGAGCTCGTGCAGCTGATAGGTCGTAAAAGTTGTACGCGATCTTCGCACCTTGCGTGGTCGGTCGGATTCACCCAGATTTAAGGGATCGTGCAGCGCGTCGTTGATCTGATGATCGCTCAGGTGACCGAGCTCCATATCGCCACCATCAACCACCGCGTCAGACGATGTCGCGTGGTCTGAAATCAGTGATACGCAAACTCTAAAGCGTACGTCGATCTCATCTTGATTTTCTCAAAGAATACTTTTTAACGAAAAGTTTCCACAAAGAATATTGTTAATTGTCTAATATTAATCTTTAGTATACGTAACGATTTTCCAATCTTTTACTTTTACGAAAAGAACGGTTTTACTAAAATATCTAAAAGTATTTAGAAATAAGTAAAGTCTTCTGAATAATTCCGCATAACGTTTATTTTGTTTTCATAAAACAGAAAATGATTTTATATTTTCGACTATGAGTTGGTGGGTCATAAAAAATTCACAGGGCCGCAGATGCGTATCACTATGTTTACCATCAAAATAATTATTATGTAGAATGTTCAAGCTAATTGTTAGAATGTCAAAATTTTTTATAGCATCGCTATTCTACTTGAGTGTCCTACACAATTATTTTGACAGTCCAACAAAATTATTTTCATATCTATTTCTGGCTAAATTTTTAAATATTTCAGCAAAATATTTCTTTCCACTGTACACACGATGAGTCATTCGTGTCTGGATTAATGTTCATCACTTATACAAATATATAAAAATTATTAAATGATTTTTACATATACTTTAGTATCTTTAGAAAGTATTTATAAGGTTGTTTCAAAAAAAAAAAGGATAGAGACCATTATTTAGCTAGGTCTCTTAGTATTTCAAAGAAGAGAAATACACAGGACGCAAACGTACTATTGTGTGTGTGTGTGTGTGTGTGTGTATAATAAAGATTAATAATAATCTAAAACCAATAATAAAATATGCACTAAATGAATTAATATATTTAACACAAAATTTCTTAACATATGTTTAATTTATTTAGAGCCACATATCAAACATAACGCGGTGTAATGTGACATCAAAACAAAGATACTTTTATAACTAATGGAAAGGAAGATTATCTTCCGTAAGACGCGAGAATTTGTAATCCTCGAAATTTATTTGGCGCATCCTCGCCTGTTAAACGCGCGTATATGTCAAACGGTACGTCCGATACTTGAGCGCGGGAAGCGATCGGGAGGCGATTAAGCCATATCGCTCGCGTTGCCAAAACGAAATTGTCGTTTTGCTTGATATGCCAACTCTGGCGGCGGTGGCGGCGGCGGGGAGATACGGGCGCAATTTCATTTTTAAGCCGCACAACGACCGGTACCGATATAACCGATACGCCGATGACGTCCGATCGGCGGATTTGCCAATTTTTAAGCCTCACCCGACGCTTCATTCTCCCTTTTTTTTTTGCACCGCTCCATACATCTGGCGACGCCCGCGTGTACACGCCCGCGAAATACCCTACAAATGTAAGTGCGCACATTATACGTATGTGCTCGACAGTACTTAAAAGCCGTCGCTGTCAGTGATTAGCAAATATCACGAGTGCATACTGCCTACACCCTTCCATCTCCTTCTCCTCTCCCTCTCGCAATACAGCAACAAGCCTTGCAACCTCCCTCTCCCCCCCCCCGTGCAGCGCATACCCTTCCAGGCTTTCTGCGATCGCACCCACCTCGTACCCCAGGCATATTTCCTACCATGATCACTCGTTTCGTCTTTGCGCAAGCATTAACGAGGGCTTAAAGCCCTATTAAAGTAAACTACACATAGACATAATAGTCGGATATATAGATTGTCGATTCGTTTCAGGTGAGAAATCGAATCGCGTGATATGTTGATTTTAAAATAAATGTTTCTTGCGATCATCATAGGATAATCACGTGTGAAAGATAAAAGTTTATGAATAATTTTGTGATAAAATAATAGAATCTTCTCGAAAATTTTGATACAATTAATTTATCAATAATGTAAAGAATCTTATTTATATTATTATAATTTATATTAATAAATAGAAAAAAAAGTTTATTTATATATTTTATTTTTCGTATTTAAAAAAAATTTAGATAATTGACGATTATCAACGACGATTATTTCAACGACTTTGCCATAAAACTTGCAACTCTACAACGGTCAAATCGATACGGCAAAAAAACGTTTGAAAAACGCTTGTGCAATGCGCTTGATATTGCACGAACGCTCAGATAATAACAAATCGGTTGATCTGCATATAATTTCAAAAGGCACTTGACGGCGTTAAAAATAAATTCATCGTAACGAGTTTTAAAAACGAAGCTCGCAGAGAACGAGCCATCGGTTTGTAATGCCGCGAAGATATCATACCGAGCGCGGTATTCACGTGAGCAGAAAAGTGCGAAAATATCTCACGGATTCTCTTCGTAAAAATACATCGCGGTAATGTCGCAGCGAAAGCAATATAGGCAGTAAAAATCGAGCATTGCAATAAACCTTGTTACCTCTTTGACACTTGTAAGAAGCGATATATTGTGTACGTATATATACACACGCGCGCGTCACAAATTGCCACGCGATTTATTATTCCTCTTTGAACTTTCCCTTGTCGGTAATCTTGATAATAATACACGCGATCTTTCTCTGACTTTCTCGTCTTTTGCAAGACAAGCATCTTTCTATAGGTCCTTTAGAAAATATCGAGATGCTTTTCATGTGGTCAAACTTTTTTGTGGAGAATTTCAAATGACACGCAGCCGGCACGTCTTTTTTTTTTAATATAATGTTACCAAAGTTCATCAGTTATCAAAAAATGTTTAATTTCATTTTTTATTTTATCTTGTGTAGCCGTGATATTTTATATAAGTGAAATATTTTACATAAATGAAATACTGTTAAGTCTGCATGCTGTAAACGACTCGAACATTCGATCTATTGATAAAACCAACATGAATTGCGCCCTCATTACTACCGCGAACTAGGCTAATTATTAATTAGTTGACTATATATAGCTCTTTAGATTAATATACCTATTATAATTGGATAACGATCTGAGACCGAAGCGGGAACTACAAAGCTACAACTTCGCCTACATCCGCTTACGTGCACATACCTCGACTAGTTTCACATTAAATTATAATCTGCTTCGTAAACGTTTCCCTCGAAATCAGTTCACGTTACGCTGCCACATCTTCGAAATATAATACCCAGTTTAATAAATAAAATCTATCTTTCACTGAATGTTAAATAGAATTCCGATTAATTTTTATCATAAATTAGTTGGCTCTTAAGTACCATTCCTCGTTAATTAACTGGTAAATTGTTTAGTCAAATATTTAAATACCTAAGTATTTTATTTGTACGGTATGAATGTAAAATAATGAATCTAAACATAATCTAAAAAAATATAATTTTAATCTCTTGTTAATAAAACTATTTCTGAGCTATGCAGATGCCTGTTATTTTAAATATTTAAAATATCCTAAAATAACACAAATGAATTCTATTGAGAACTACCTAGGCTAAATACTTTGATTTTTCTTCTGGCCCCTCATTAATTTAGTTTGCTTATAATTTGTTATTTTGAACACTTCAATTTAACAAATTCGGTCGGCAACCAAAATCTTTTGTAATCTTTTCGAATGACCGTGAGATCATACGATGAACCCCGGCAACACGCATGCACATCCTTTTACGTGTCTCCGCTCAGACTAATTAGACAAGCATTTACTACTCATGCGTAATAATGCTAATCCTACTTTTCGGTGTCGATACATAGCCAGCAGTCGTGATAGGATGAATCGGGATACGATCGAAAACGTATGTACGCCGCCGGCGTGGCGCGGCGGTACAAGTACGCACGCATTCACGCACGCATATACGCATACACATACGCACAGAGAGAGGCATCGTCGTACTAATCCAAGCTGAATAGAGAGATTTCAATGTTTTTATGCTGGGGCACAATGGAGTACCCACTTGATGCTTAGCTCTCCACTGCTTTTTATTAAATCTACGGTGCGCCGACGCCTGATGTGGACCAGGCGACTCGGGCAGAGTAGGGATAGTCGAGAGGGTGAGGCTTGCAGGGCGAAATTAAAAATTTATTTACCGTGCCGATCGGGCACATGTCGCGAATCATTATGTCGTGAGGCGCCAAAGAAATTGCCTGCAGGTATAGAGTCATTGATAAAAACGCCCGCATAATTATTAAGATGATTGAGAGGAATCGCAACGATTCATAAATACAAAATAAAATTAATAATTTTAACAATTGATGAAAAATATTAATAAAAAGAATAATAATAGTTGTAATTTAATCAGTAGACGCAATTTATAATATTTCAATATCAAGGTTTTTGATCTTATGTTGTTTTGTATACCTAAACTCGTATATTACTCAGCCTTTTCTCTCGACCATATAAGCTTTTTCCTAGAAAATTGTATTATCTTAAAGTGTTATTCTTGGTATCACGTTTATAAGCGGATCTTAAACTTTCCATTATATGCGAAAATTTCAAAAATATAGTAAAAAATAATATCTTTGAAAAAATAAACATAATGTATTATTATAATATTATTATAATAAATATAATACATGGAAGAAATCGTTTCTTCTTGTTCATATTTATACTATTGTGTATTAACCTATTGTTATAATGTATTAACCTACGAAAATTTAAAAGTAATATATTATGTAACTAAGAGAATTTCGAGAAATAGAACTCATCATTGTCACGTTGAGATTCCTTTGAGGCATGATCGAAATTTTATAGCTATGGTATTTTGCTCAATCATCATTTCTCAAATTACAAAAATTAGAAGAAAAAAGAATCTAAATTTTAGACCGAATAAGTATGAATCAAGTAAATTTATCTTGTTTTTACAACTTGTTTTTACAGTAATTGGAGAAGAATGGAAAATATTTTTGTACGACCAGACCAATTTGGAATCATCGTCCTCACAGTGGAACGTCCGTGCCTATGCGTCTATGCGGATTATATGCCTAAGCGTTAAGCGTTAAAAGGGATTTGCGATCCGTTCAGTCGACGAAATATACTTTCGTGAGACAGGAGCGGATTATAAGTGGCCGAGGACTTTACGCTGAAAATCTAATAAAATCCTTTAGAAGATTTACGTTAATACGCCGGCCACGAATGTTCTACGAGATAAAACGTGACGAGACTATGTTTTAAAAAAAAATATTGTGAAATGAGCGTTTATAAAAATTTATAAAATACAAGCCCCTTAGGATTCCCATGTAAAAACGTATAAACTTAGAGAGAAGATATTTGTCTTGAATACACTGAAATAATGTGAGTAAATAGACACATCATTATTTAAATAATATATGCATATTCATTTTTCAAAAATGAAAAGTATAGATAATCGTATAAAGTATGTTACATTATTAATACTTGATAATGGTCCCTGTTGACTCAAATAAAGATTCGATTCGTGATTTTATAATCTGATTTAATAATTTCAGCAATAAAGCTGTTTACTGACGTTTGCAAATTATTACAGAACTCAGTCGTACATTTTTATTTTATATTAAATTTTATTTCATATAAAATTTAAATTCCTGATTCGTATATCTTTTTGCTCTCTTTTTCTCTCTCTTCCTCTTTCTCTTTTGTAAATATATAATGGTAATAAAATAATAATGTAACAATAAATGTAAAAATATCCATAGCCATAAAATATCTACAATTATTATAACAATATAAATATAAATATGATATAATTGTAAAATGATTTACTTTCAGAATTGATCATGAATTATAATAGATATACAACGATATACCTATAACAATGTAATAGGTATAAAACGATTCGTCTGAGAATATACAAACATTGCAAGCATACATAAATTGCGCTTCTGGTAATTTATACATTTATTATAATATCCAGAACATTGTTCGTATGATTATTTTGTGCTTGCACGTTACGTGTAGCATTTCTGTATTTGTATATTGCATAGAGACAATATACGTCCAGTATATGTACATATATGTTTGCGTGTCTAACGTCGTGCTGTAAATTCGCGTTACAGCAGTTATCATTGATCGCATATAAATAAAAAATTAAGTAAATCCTCCAGTAAAATATATCCTTCATAAAGAATGAAAAATTCAAGATAAAAATATTATCAAGCCGACTATTTTAGATTGTAACATTGAAAATAACGTTATCGTTCAATCATTACAATTATTATTAGATACGATCTGAAAATCAGGATGCGTTCACATGATCTCTTCGATTTGCAGTTTGTCATTCTTTCAAAAACAACTTTTCATTAACAAAAAATGTTAAAAAAGGACTATTTATTACAATTGTTTACTCTCAATATCTTCCTGAATCATCAAATCATAATTTTATTTAATTAGAAAAATTTATAAAAAAAAGTTAAGAAAAAGAATAATAAAAAAAGAAGATCCAAAAAGCAAGCAATAGAAAGAATCATAAAGTATCATATAAAAATGAACATAAATTTTATTTTCAAACATACTTAATGATGAGACAGTTTCGTCTCACCCAATTTTCTTCAGCCAAACCAAAATAAATAAATTATAAAGTATAAAATAAAATCATAACGTCATTACGTTTTTTAAAATAAAACTTATATTTATTTCTATTTGACACCTTTTTATTGCTTATCTTAGCCTTTTATCTTTCTTTTAATATTGCTTTGAAAAAATAGACTTTGTATCTATATTCATAAAAAAATCTATTTTTGAAATTAAATATTTAAGTTAATTGCAAGTGTTATTAAGTTATTAGAATAATTATATAATTCTAATTATTTCTCTGAAGTTTAAAAACCAGAAATAGCCTCATTTACAACAGTTTATAAAGTAAGTTATTGATCGCAATATTCTTCTATTAAGACAATATTATTATATAAAAAAACGACTGGAGCAATAAAAGGCAAAAGCGTGTTCGTGCATTTAATAAAAACGTGGGGTACAACGATCGCGCGCGCCGTTTGTTTTGTTTGCCCATAAGCCACGGTTGTAGCTCAACCTGTACACGTAACAATGTAGTTCTTTAAACTTGATAACACGATTCATCACGCCATGACGATTCTGCAAAAGTGAACGCATCGAAACAATCCGCCGTTCGTGCGCCTCTCCGCAATCTAATCACGCGCATGCAATTTACTATTCGCGTGTCGCAACAGCATGTAGTAAATTCACGTTACACCGATCGTCGCCACAGATTCTATAACCCGCGACGACCTAATTACGTTACGTTGCCTTTAATCGCACAATCCTAAGGTTGGTGGCGTATTCTATGAGATTCGTATCTTCCCTTATCGTGCCAAAGTTTACAATTCTTTCAATCTGCAGTTGAAGTTGAATTTCTCAACTCTCTCTCTTTTGAGATTAAAGTAAATTTCCGTATTTTTTTTCACTTATTATTTGCTTATACATTCCCTTTTACAAACAATAAAGTTTTGGGAAAAAACGACAAAAATGTTAGAATTCTCTGTAAATTTTTTTTTCAAGGAAAATAAAATAGATAACTAACATTAAAGATTCAAAATTGCTATTAATGATGACCTTATTTTAATATCTGTACATATAAGATTTTTTACAGATATATTTTAATAGGGCTTTATTTAGTCTCTTTTCGGAAGTATATATCAACAGAAATTAATTACAAAATATAAATGATAATATATTTAGTGAAACAAATATATGTATTTATTTTAATTTATATAAACTATAAATATTTATCATTATATTATATATACTAAATTTATAATTAATTTCTGTTATTACTTTTGAAAAAAGAATAAATAAATCTCTATTAAAATATACCTATAAAGAAAAAAATCTGTCTACTTACATATACATATATATCAAAACGAGGTCTTTAATAACTTCAAGAACTAGTTAATTGTCATTTGTGGAATAATTACTGCATGGTGCACTCTTATCAAATAAAAAGTCTAGTCTTTATGGTTGAGCTAGTATATACTTGTATTTAAAATGAAATAAATAAGTATACATATATTTAAAGTTTGACGAAAGTGAGATAAAAAATGTTTTGATGTAATCCAAGTGTAGTGATAAAAAGCAGATATAATAATCTCATTTTACCAGAATGTGTCACCTTAAGATATATATATATAAGTTAAATGAATGAGCAACGAAGAAATGTGAAAATTTTATTAAAAACTCTCTGTAATATAACCCCTATCTCATAAACAAATCGAAAGTTAATAAGTATTCTATTTTCATCTTGTATGATGTAAATATCTTCCGAACTTTAAATGAAAGTTTGTATTCTCTATATTAATTCGTTATTTATTCGATCAGTGTTTGTTCACCTCTAGATGACCTACTTTGTTACAGCAAAAAAAAGCCTGCCGGCTCTTTTTCACGTATGGTATCGAAGCAATAAAATCTGTAACGGACTTCCTTGTTAACGAGTCAAGTATTCCGAAAGCGAGTAAAGTTTATCGATCTTACGGTCATTACGATCGTACACGTCCGTTACGTGAACGAAGACGTGATTGTTTTATCATAGTAAACGCGTTGTAAATTTGATATATATAAATCTGATATATATAATTAACCAATTAACAAATAATTAAAAAGAAAAATACTTATATATATCATTAAAATCTGTATAACAATAAAAACAATAGAGAAAGAAATGAAAAATTAAATAAACAAAATAATTAAAGATTTTACGTAATGAATTAAATATATTTTTTTATTTTTAGATATTATCTTTCTATGCAAATAATATTTTATATAATGCGAAATGATAAACAATTGGTTCGAGAAAGGCTAGAATAATTTATTGATAATAAATGTTCATGATTTAAATCATAATCAATTATTGCAGTAGAATTATTATCCTAGAAACGATTCTTTTATAATCAAACTTTGTCAGAAGAAAGTCAAATAATGAATGTCTCTAATTAAAATCATCATCGATTATATAGTAATAATGCTTAAAAATGATTTTTACAATAAAACTTTGTCAATGAAAAAATTAAAGTTATGCTATTACATTGTAGATATTTATATTTAATCTTACTTCAACAATTATTTCTTTTGTTTTTTAAAATTTCATTATAATTACATACAATGTAGGTAAACGGTAACAGAATATTATATATATAAAATTTCAATATTTTGATTTAATGTAATGGAAATAAAACATACATATTTATTTCTTTGTTATTATTAATGATGCGATTAAACTTATTCTATTAATAAAAAAAGTTTCATAATTGAAAAATTTATTTTAGTCAACATAGAGCATAGAGAATTCTGTGAATGCTTCAAATTCACTCACTCAAATAACTTGCGCGTATTTCTTTGATAGAAAAAAGAAAGACATTTTACCGTACCTTCATCTTTGTCATGACCCAATATTTGATCGATGCTGTACACATTTTTCTTCTGATTATAAGTCTGGGCCATATCTGACGTAAATGTCGTTCTTCTCTGGAAATCACTAAGCTCCCGCGATTTGCAAATAAATCGCACTACGAAATGACAGTCCTTGATCCACGAAAATCACTGGCAAATCATAGATTCTCCCGGGTGACACGCGCGCAAATTGAATCTGCCGCCGAGTCGCGTGTACCTCCGTCGAATGCGTTTCAGGCGAAAGAGCATACGCGAAAGGAAACGAGCGAACGAAAGAAAGAAAGATAGGGAATGAGGAGAGACAAGAGGACGCCGAACGTCGTTCTCCACCTTCACGACTCAAAATGCGTCAATCGACGGCGCACCACGCACTGGCTCGTCGGACATGAAAGCAGCCCTTAATATCGCGTACATCAGCCCCACCTTGCAACCCCTAACACCGCCATATTAGCCCCTCGGCCAATGGGAACGCGTGCTTTTCACCCAAAGCCACCCCGTAATCGGAGGCTGAATGAAGCCTGGGCGGGGAATATTTTGCCCTTTCCGCGTAAATCCCCGGATTTTTTCTGGTTCCCCTACCCGTCTCACCCTCCCTCCCTATCCGTCCGCCCTCTTGCCGTCTCTTCTCACTCTTTCAACCCTTTCCTCTCCTTCTATATTCGATCCATCGGCCGATGTTCATCTTCTTCGTTCTTTCTGTCTTCTTTCTTTACCTCATGCGTTCTCCACATCACTTTCTTTCTCCGTTTCTCGTTCTTTTCTCGTATAGTCTTTCCATTCTTCCTACCATTTTCTTACATAATTTTTTTCATCCCTTTTCCTTTTCCTAAGACGCCGAATTTTGTCGATTATGAATAATTCGATGACACAACAATGTGTCGTTGCATTTTATTTTCAATTAAGAATCTTATATTTCGATTTTATTCATGTTGCTATGTAAAATTGTTACGTATAAAAAAATAAAATGTTATACATAACACTTTACTTTTTTAAAGACAGAAAGTAAATAATATTAATTTTTAACCTCGAAAATGCTGAGCAATGTAATAAAAGTAATAAAGAGAAACGATAACTTTGAGTTAAAAAATTGATATTGTTTTACACATTGGTCTAACAATGCATCCTAATAATCTTACTCTTTAAATTTCCAAGTTTTAATTTTCACTTTTAAAATTTAATCTCTATTGCAATTTATTAATTGGTTGAGGAAGATTCAGTTGAAACGTTCTTATATTTTATATTTGTTGAAAAGCTAGTTTTATAATAACAATGAAGTTGAATCATTATGATTGATCTATTATATATTAGCAGTCAAAATTGATAGTCGGATCGATCTGCAAAATTTGATACGGACTTAACAGACACGGTTCCAAGAAATATTTTGTAAGGTTCTTCTCAGATCAGAGGGAAAGACATAGCGATAGTAAAAAAAAATATGAAGGTGACAACCATACAAGTTGTATATATAAAATTAATGTAACATAATTAAATAAATCATTTTATAATTATTGGAACTATAAAATAGTTTAACTACGCACGATAGATAAGTTAATGAATAATCTTAATTTTACTCTCAACAATTAAAATGTTTTTCAATTATTTTTATTAGAGTGAAGAGGGGTTTAAGGGGGCCTTTAATTCTTTTTCTTTTGATTTTTTGGCACAAAGTATCTAAAACTTAATATAATCTAGTACTGGGTGTTTCCTATTTTCCACTATTATTTCTCCGATATTCTTAAATATTTTAATGCACAATTTAAACTCAGCAATAACTTCGAAAAATTGGGGATGATCAATATCCGGATCGAAGAAAAAATACATTCACCTCAATCAAACCATCCATACAGACTAACAATCAAGATGATAAAAATTAAATTACTTATTGACTCATTGACGTACATTAATTTATTCAACTATGTATTTTAATTCTACATATAACACTTGTATAGTTGTCACCTGTACTCTTTAATTTCTCTGAAAGAAATCTCATTCTAAAGAGTGAAAATTGAATCAGTTCTGGAAAAAAATGACTCAATTTTTAATTTTTTTAAGAGTGAGATTTCACTCTTTAGAATGAAATTCACTCTAAAAGTTTTAGAAAGTTGTTAAAACATCAAAAGCTTTTATAGTTGTCTGTGTTTTTTTGTGAGTGTAAATCTATGAAAAATAAGCATAAACGGAGATTTCCTTTGGAGAGTTTTTAAAAAATATGTGTTAATTTTTTACAAATTTTAAGAAATTTTGAGTGATTTGACAAAAAACAGTACTTGGCTAGATTGTATAAGTGGAAATATATTTCGCACATACAAAAGAGATAAAATATTTGTTATTTTAAAATCCCCCCCTCTCCCCGTCAGGATGAAATACTTCACACTCAGAAATGTCGAAAGTCTCCGTCCCTGAAAATAAGATTATCCAGCATTTCAATATCCAGCAGTTCACTAATTCACCCGACCGAAACATTTTTGAACGAAAGATGTCCTAAATCAATAATAGTCTAAAACCATAGCGTTTCATTGCGGCAGTGAGAATTTGCTTTTTCTAAACCAATTGGATAATATCTAAGTAAAATTATCTAAGTAAATATCTAAGTAAAATTAATTTAAGAAAGAAGTAATTGAATCCCATATTATCATAAATTACGAATTGTGTAATTTTTTAAATTTTGTATCGAAAATTTTTTGGTGCCGTACATTTCATGCGTTCAAAAAGTAGCCTAATATTTTGCAGAAGAAATCGTCGAATATTGACAATTATTTGAAAAACATAATACTAATGTTTTCATTGAAGATTTATCAATACAGTTTGTCTTGTATCGAGTCCGTGCAACTTGGTAGTTCGATAAAACGAGGTATCGAATCTCCGCATTGATTTGGTCGTACAGAATGTTTGTCGCTATCTGTATAAAGGCGTGAGTGTTCGATCTCGTCTCTGCTTGCCTCATAGGCGGCTTTATCATGCAAATATGGTATCGATACTCGGTTGTTGTGACGATAAAAAAATAGATTTCTCAAAGTGCTACTCCGATATGACTAATAAAGCCTTCAAATAAAATCAGGAGAGTACATGATATTTATATCAAGTTATAATAATATGCATGTATAAATATTTAAAACACAATTTATTTATATACTGTATGAATTCAAATCCGACTATACATTTCTGAAGGCATTTATGCCAATCATTATAAAGATTGTTAACTTATCATAATAAACTATTTTCATTAAAATAAACATTGACCAAAATACTTAAAACATAACAATATATAATAGTTTATTATTTGAAAATGCAAGGTTTTCTTGGAAATATAAAATATCTATAACATTGACAAACTAAATAACAGAATATCTGTGGAAACCTATAGAAATATCGTATGAAAAAAATCATTCTATTAATCCCTTGCAATCGTTATCGGCAATCTGCAATTAATAGTTTTGAAAAACTCAAAGAATTAATAAAAAAAATTCCGCTTTTTCGTGCTCCAATGTTAAGATTATTCGCATGATTTCGTTAGTTTTAATGTAGAAATATATATTAACAAAATCCCCAAAATTGGATTTTCTCAGGTAGTAGAGTAGAGCGGGGCTTGTTGTGTGTGTGGTGTGGCACTTTTTCTTTAAATTATTATAAATCTTTACACAATTATGATAGACTAATAGTAAATGCTTTAAAACGTTGCATGTTCATCTGGCTTAATAATTAAGTACTTATAAATCCTTAATATATCTTGTAAATAAAAAAAAATACATTAATACAAATAATTACGAGGATGTAAAGTGAACCGATATGCCCTACCTATAGGGCATGTTGAGCATCCTCGCAGGATAAGTTGAGCCATGAAGATAATCGTTTAATGAGGTTGTATATTATTAAAAACATGGAAGGATTATGTGTATATTAATCACATTTTTATTTGCATCTTAAATATAATAATATTTCTAATATTCTTTCTTTTTAAATGCTTTCATTAATAAAATTAGAAAAACTAAAATTTTTACTCTTTATAATAATAATGAAAAATATATGTTTAATCGTTACAGAATAAAAAGCATTGATATAAAGACAGATTTTATTTAAGCAGCTGAGTTTACAAGATTAATTATGAGATACTGGCCCAACAAGCCTCATATCGGTGTTGATTGAAATACTTTTTTATAACTGAAAAACCGTAAATAAAATAACAACTTATACATTAAAGTTAAAAAGTACGATAATAACTTATAACCAAAATACACATTTGATTATTATCAATCGCTTTAATTACCATATAGACCAAAAAGAATACTCACCTAATAATTTTACTTTTGATATACAAAAACGAAAAAGCGCACACATATTTGGCTGTTGATAGCCGGACACAGATTATTGTATTAAGGTACAGTAATCTCTGTCTTTGTGCTACATTACGCAAGCATAGACGTATCTACATATATTTTGATTATTTAGATATTTGCATTTGACCAATTTGCCCCTATGCTCAAATAGCCTCTCTATCTACCCTACTGGACTAACAAATTTTTCTAATAAAGATCTTAAAATGTTCGGCTTGCATATTCCTAAAGATTTTGAATTCATATACATATTATAGTTTTGTAAATTAGAAGAAAGTAATGGTTTAAGAGTCAATAAATATATTTATCACCATAACTCTGCAGATTTGTTATTTTTCTGAAATATGTACTACTGTATTGCAAATCGTTAAGATACAATTGCAAGATAATAATTGCAATATAATTTCTTTTCAAATAGTTTCATTTTCTGGATTTCAAAGAAATTCACTCACTCCAATGTCTGCTAAATAAATTAAGTGCACATACATTTATTCATATCGCACGAATACGATTCATACTGTTTTTTCAGTAATTTACAGTAACGAACACGTTGAAAAACCATAGCGTACTTATAGAATCATAAAGATTTATATAATTACGGCATGGAAATACATTATACAGATTTTTAATGCACTCATCGTAAGCTTATCTCTTTTTGAAAAACTTTAATCCTTATAACGCACGATTTCTCTGCAACTCCTATCGTAAATAAAGATACGGAGTCATTTTTCGCGAATTAAGTGAGCAAAAATTAAATGACTTCATACGTTTGCATATTTAGACTGATTACGACACCGTTCGGCTCCTCGTTTGCGCGGATTCATGCCAAGATGTATAAAACGTTGCCGTACACATTTACGCGCATGAAACAGTTTCTCTCATCTTTCTCTCTCTATCTTTCTCTTTACTCCGTTTATCCTATAAAAGTCAACAATTCTTGGGGCTCGGTTTATCCGACGAGCTGCGTGCCAGCCGACAAAGCCCGGTTGCGCCTCGGGGGCCAATAACGCGACGCCCCTGATATACAACCACCAAAGAGCGGCGCAAACCCCTTCGCCACCCCTTGCCACTGTCGCGTGACGACCTTCCCGTGTCTGTTAAATCGCGTTGTTGTCATCTCCGAAAGTGATCCACTTCCTTGACGACAAAAAAAAAGAGGCAATGTCTTTCCGCTGAAAATATGGCAAAAAACGTTTTCCTTAAAAGACAAGAAAAAATGTACATAGTGATTCCCAGTTACGTTCGTATAATCTGCTATAGAAGTTTTTAAGACATTTCAAAAATAATGTGTGAAATAATTTAATATTGATTGGTCTAATTAATGATCATAGATTAAATAATTGAAATTTCAAATTTAATCATTAATTTTATGTGACACCAAACTCTGATGAAGAAAGAATTTATTGTTTTATAACTTAAACAATAATACTAGTAATGTAATTTGATTTTTATTGGTATACTTTAACTCAAGTGATCAAATTCTTATTTTTAATTTAAATTTAATTTCAAGAATATTTTCTATGCAAATTTGTTAGGTACATTTTATAGAGCAATACATTATAATATAAATATTATATAACATTATTTAATACAAATATACATATTATATTATGTTATGTTATGTTGTATAATAGAATTATAATTAGATAATTAGTCTCTTTATTTCCGTTTCAACACGTGCTTACATACAATTTTTTAAGCACTTTATTCCCTTTGACCATCGAAATCTGAGCTATATGCATTAGTTATCCGCGCGATCTCTTTGCCTCGTTTATCTCATAAAATTGAGTGATTCTTCGTTTCATCCGGCGACAACAATACGCGGCATGGCCTCGGGAGCCAATAACGACTTCCTTGATACCCTGTCCTCCCTTAGAGAATCAGCGTTTAGATTCATTCCCCTTTATGTTGTCAAAAGAAAGCTTGCGTCAATTTGGGGCATTATCTCATCGCGTTACACTGTTGAAGATTAATTTTACCATTTGACTATACATATGTCTACTAATGAATAGAGCTCATAATTTCAGAAGTGTACTTAAGAACAATTAACAGATTTGATGGAACAATGCGAAAAATAGTCACGTCAAAGTATATCTTTTCGCGATAATATATCTATCTAAACTATTTGTAACTTAAATAACAGTTTTAACTTAAATAACAGTTTCACCCTCGTGTGCCGCCAGACTATTTTTATTTGATTATTACTATAGCTTTAAGCCACAGATCGAGAAAGAAGGCAGTAATACAAGATCTTATAATACATTGTATAAAAGAAGGTCAGAACACTGATACTAACATATCACTTTTGTTTTTGGACAATATTTCTTAAACAAAAACTAAAAATAAAATTTTAGAAACATAAATATAAACTAAAAAGTGTCTTCTACTAAATAATATAGCAATTTTTCCTATTCTTTTTCTTTCACAGGAGTCATCTATACAAAATACTTGCAGGTGAATGTATACAAGATTTATTGAAATCTTTTTACTTTGATATAAAATATTTTTTATTGATTTATATGCATACTTTATTTTTTTGCAAGACGCAAATGTGTAACGCGCTTTTTTTGAGGGTTTTCGCATACACAATTGTGTATCTTCAGCTCAGATATGACTATTTGACACTATAACGTAACACTATAAAAATTAAGTTAGCTTATAGTCTGTCTTACAGATAGGTGTATCGGTTTACACTGTAATCCGACATTATATTGAAAACTGTATTATGAAGAAAGTAAGAAAGAAAAAAATATAAGTAAAATTGATTTGGGGAATTTATAAACTTATAAAACGATATAATATTATCAATAATATAGCCCTTATGAAAAAAATTCAAAATTTGAGTGTTAACACTAAATTTTAGGAGTTTACGCTCAAATTTGGATGTATACACTTAAATTGTGAGTGTTTACACTTAACCATTAAGTGTGTACACTCAAAGATTGAGCGTTTTTATTTAAAACTAAGTGTACACATTAAAAGATTGAGAATATACACCTAATAACTGAGTGTTTAACAAGTTTGAGTGTACTCGCTATAAACATTTAAAAGTTTACTCTCAACACTTGTATATGGCACTCATTAGATAAATGTAAACATTAAACGGCTTAAATCTTTGAGTGTCATTTTCAAAATTAAATGTAAAGGTCACTTAAGTATTAATCTTTATTATTGAATATTAACGCTAAAATGTTGAATATGGACGCCGCAAATTTATTTATGGAAGAAATATATTTTAACTATATGTGAAACTTTTTTTGACCAGATATGTCACAGCTATATATCGATTAACGTTAAGAATTTGTGGATCATCGATCAGTACCAATTCCTGTACAATTGCAGAGATTCAACACCGTTGGATGGGATACAAGATTGGATGGGGTAACCGCAAAGGGGGAAATAAGGAAAATTTGAATGAGGGGATAAAACGGTTTTCTTGTCAATTATAATTGTGTCATATATATTCCGGAATATGATGCAGACCAATAATACGTATTTTAGCAATAAAACTGAATTAATTAATTGTATAGAATAAATAACACTCACAATTTTAAGAGTAACTCAAGTTAACTCTCAAGTTGAGGATAACGCTCAAGTTCAGCGTCTGAAATAACTAAATTGAGTGAACACTCAAATTTTGAATTTTTTTCATAAAGGAGCTACTATTGTTTAACCTTCGAGTAGGTATGTAGGGCGTCTGAACACCTCAGGCATAGTTTTTCTTAAATATTTCATACTTTTAAATTGATAACAGAGCTCGATCTTTCTATTAATGATTGCTTGATAAATTGAAGTGACAGTGGCTCATTGATATTGGAGCATTAAACAGTGACAGAGTGTCAAACGTACTGCTGTAAACACCCCACTCATTTGTGTTTTCTTTTTATACTTTACTTACTTTCTTCTTTGAGTTTTTATATAGTCAGAGTTTTTTCTCTGGTGTAGAGTTGTTAGATCGCGGACGGAATAACTTATAGCTATATATATACCAATAGCGTATGATAAAAGATTGACGGGAATACGTTGATAAGCGCTACCAACATATGCTAAGCAGCGCAGCTACCAGATCCCAAACAAAATAATCAACAAATAAACTGGCAAACGCTGTCAACACATTGTCAGCATATTTCTTCCAATCTCCAACACACACTATTGATAAATTGTTCCGTTTATGATCTAGTAGCAGCGCTGCTTATCATATCATGTTGGCAACGCTTATCAACGTATACGAAAATCCATTACTATAAAAACGTTGTTTTCGAAAAGAAAAATAAAAAATATTACCCAAAAATGTTAAAGTTCTTGTTTATATTATTATTAACATTTGTCTATCTTATTAAGATGTGACTACTGTAAATTTAACTATAAAAAGTAAATAACCTTATTTTTATTTCATTTTTGTTGTTATATTTTAATTTTATACAACAAAATTTAATTTCATATTTTTGTAATTGACTTTTTGTTGTAAGAAATTTATTTTGTAGAAATCATTTTATATAAAAACAAGCCACAAATATATGAATTATGAATTTTGATTTTTTTAATTATCTAAACAAATCATGTTCTTATTAGTATTAATAAAGTGCAGTAAGTATATACACTTAGTTCCCAAGAAAGATATAGAGGGATGTCACTGTAGAAGACCTATATCGGTATCGGCGGCTTTCTTCTATTAATTATATTTTGTGTGCGCGCGCGCGCGTGTGTGTGTGTGTGTGTGTGTTGTATATACGAGTAGCACACAAAATGCCGTACCATTTTTAAATATATAACATTTGTTTTTAACAAAACTATAGAGAGAATTGATTACCAAAACCTGAAAATTTGATTAAATGATATATTTCATGTGCCATCGTGTGTATACGATATATTTATAGAAGCAACTTTGTATCCATTATAAATTTATTTCTACGTCACTTTATATTCCACTATGAATTTGAATTAAAATTTTTTGTTCTCTAAATATTACGAGAGAGAAAGAGAGAGAGAGAGAGAGAGAGAGAGAGAGACGAATAGACGCGGGACATAATCGAGACAGCAAAATCATCTCGTGGCACGTGTTTTCGATAGCGACGAGCGCAGATGCACGAAGCGATCTAACTTTTAACACTCGTCGTTTCACGCCAGTTATGGACGTCGGTAATTCCCGTTGGAGTGGCGTTTGATCTTCGCGCCGGTTCGCCGAATCCATTGTGAATTGTATCTGCTTCCTTTGCGCCTCGATTCCGCTCCACTCGTCGTTTTCCGCGCCGCGAGCAGCGAGCCACCTCTCTTTTGCAGATTTAATGCCGCCTATTGTAGGGCCTCGGTGGTACCTTGCATACCTTCCTCGTCTCCTTCTTACTTCACGCTCCTCTCCTTCAAACGTCACCGTTTCATGGAGCACCCGTTTATTCGTCCTCCGCGGATCCATGATGTAACAATTACGCCCACGAGTTATCATCTCTGAGCGTCAAAAGAACACCTTCCCTTACCATTCGCTCACGCCTACACGGATAAGTAAATGAAAGCTCAGTGAAATTTCTGTATGTATATAACAACGTTCTTAAATATAAAAATAATTATTAATAAAGTGCACGAGAATAGAATACAATTCGATATGAAAGGACATGTGAGGAGCCTTAATAACGATGAAAAGCCGAATTTTATTGAGCTAAGATCAAAGGAATATCATTCACTTATCTTTAATTATTTGAAAGTATCGAGTCTTTAATTAATTACTTCTCTCTCTCTCTCTCTCTCTCTCTCTCTCTCTCTCTCTCTCGTCCGTTTAGATCAATGCATAATGTACTTTTAAGAAAATTATTACCTATAACAGTATAAAAATTATCTATAACAAAATAGAAGTACTAAATAGGATAGAAAATGCGAGGAATTAAATAAAAAGAAACAAATATAAAGGGACGGTAATAATGACACATTGAATCCGTTTGAAAAATAGAAAATGTAGATTCGCGCGCGGAACGGTGAGTTCGAAGGAAACACGCGGACAGATATACACAGGGATCGACAAAGAGGAGAGATTGGATGCAACGAACGGCGACTACGCCGCTGCTAAATAAACTGAAGCCTTCTCTCTATACAGCAGTCCGGAGAGGAGGGAGGGGGGAGGGAAGAGAAGGAGGGTAGTTGGAAAAGGGGTCGCAGGAGGGGGTTACTGCACACCCCGGCGTGACTGCGGGGATTTTATTAACTTCTGCACAACGGCGGCGCGCCGCACGTCTCTCGCTCGAAGCAGAGAGAAAACGGAGCAGACCTCGACCCCGACACAAACAGCCAAATAAAGAGATAGTAATTATTGTGTTTGTGCCCGGTTTATTTCTTCGCTGCTAGCTCGTCCCTCGAAACGATCCCTCACCTCACCCCACCCTCTCCTACCTCTCTCCTCACCTTTATCAGACCGCTGTGCCATCACCTCTCGAAACGTCGGAGTAATTCTTCCATCTTTCATCCGTTTAACTTCAGACGGGATTCGTCTCGGCCGGATCCGAAGTTCGGCGTTATCAAGATAAAAATTCGATGTCGAAATCGAAAAGGTTTATCGAAAACGAAAAATGATGTCGTATCGAATCCCGCTTGAGAGAAGCTGGACCGTAAATAAATTCAACTTGAAATTTCTGTGACTAAGAGAAACTTGCGTTTACCAAAATTACATGCCGAATCGTCGACCGTGCAAGATTAGAAGTATCGGACACTGGCGGAACATTCGGAAGTCCGACCGGAGCCATCGGCTTTGATCCGTTGTGCGGATCCAGCATCTCGCACGTGGCTGAACGCTCCCCATCCTCGGGACCGCCGTCGTCCTCTTCGCCTCTCTTCGAAGCCATTGCTCTCTTCGCCGTCTTCCCCTTCGTCACATTCACAGGGAATTCCAAATGATCGCGAAATAACTGCTCACTTATATCAATTCACCGACTACTCTTTATAAAGACGCATTCACGCGTGCCATCCGCGATCCTACCCCTACGCACATCAAGGACTCGCTCTTCTCACCCTCCCCTGTACAGTGGCGGATTATCTAACAAGCACGTATGGAGCCCCCCTGAGATTTCGCAGGGGCATAAAATTAACGAAACAATAATTTCGATCCTTAGTTTCCGAAGCTATATTAATTGTTAGAAAATAATAATATTTAACAAACTTTCTTCTATTCTAAAACTTCCTACAATTTCTTCAATGGAGGTGCCAAAAATTAAATTGCACCTTGGGCCTCTAAGTGCCTTAATCCGTGACTGCCTACACACCGTCACTTTTTTCTGCTCTTTTGGTGGACGATGTAGAGTGTAGACGGTCCTTCTCTCTTCTTTCAGCGCGTAATCCCCGAAATGATCAAGCCCTCTCGACGACCATCATCCACTCCGATGCTTCTCCCTTCCTTTCTGTTCTCGTTCGGTCTCCTTTCAGCCGCGTGGAGTAACAACGAATCATCCTAGTCAATTATCTCGAACGCAACGGTGTTCCCCCCATTGTCGCGCACTAATTGCCCTTTGGAACATGCAAAATTGCCTCGATGAGCTCTATTAAATTACGATTATAACGCGACGGACGATTTACGTCGATCGCATAATTCGATGTTCGTGAATTCACAAATGAGACAATAGCAATTGATGTACAAAGTAGTATTAAAAATTGCGAAGCTGTTAAATTTTTAACCTTTAGGAAGCAAAGGTCTATTTTTATTTAAATTTTACAGCTTTTCCTTGAATAACATTTGTCATAATTCATCATTTCATTATATTCTTTTCCTCAAAATATGCAGATACTGTTACAGCGCCACTGTAATTGCGTTTCTATCTGTTTAAGTAAATGAAAATGGCATATTGAAAAAAAATTGCTGAAAAAAATGTATCCCGTTAATAAAGATTCTTTTCACACTTAAAATGCGTCTCTCATATTTGTAAAAAATAAAATATACTTTTTTATAGAAATGTCAGAAATTGTATCAATATTAGATTAATATGTAATAGTAATATTGCATTAAAATCTTACAATTAGTCTTTAAAAAGAGACACGCATTCTTTAATATCAGAATCTCCTGTTACTCTATGACAGAGCAGGGCGTTCTATAAAATTGCTCAATATCTTTTAGCAACTTAATCGAACAGGATAGAAGCAAAATCCGCAGACACTGATTACGTATTTGATGGCTGGCCAATAGAGAAAGCAAAAGGCAGAGGATCGGCCTCTCGAAGAGAAGAGACGATCGTTCTCGAAGGGATTTCTCCGGTGGATAACGCCGCGTGCGATTCAGGAGACAATGGCCAGAAGAACGGGGAGGAAATATAATTGAGCGATTTGAGACGCCGCCTTGGGAGAGAGTAAAGATAGGCGGAGACAGGAAAAGAGACAGATCCGGCCCGATAAAGTATAATTATTTTCCGATAGAGTGGAAATTATTCGGGAACGAGCCATCGAGCTATTGACGATATTCATACTTTTATTAAATGACTCTCTGACCGTTCCTGCCTCTCTCACCATTCGCCCCGCGTCCTCAAATATCTTTCCGTTCCAACACTTACCTCAAGATGCGATATTACACACGGTACAAAGGATTTTACATCGGATATACTATTTCGATAAGCGGATAATTAGATAGCTGATACTTGAAATTCGTGTATTTACAGCAATTTTATATAAAATATATTTACATTATACTATTTTATCGCAATGACTATTTATAACTTCTATATATAGCTATTTCCAAAGCTTTTGTGTACATAACTAGTTTTGTTAAGCATTTTGTATCGACAATTGATGCGTAAAGTTTCCGATCTAGAAGCTTTTAGAAGAGGTCTGTTTTTTATAACTGAACTAGTAGATACTTGTATTTAAAATAAAATAGATATACGTACATTTAAAATTTGGCAAAAGCGAGATAAAAGTATTAGTGCAGTCCAATGCAACTAAAGAACAAGCCTAATAAACATATACAGGTCTAACAACATACTACACAACATAATTCTTAATTGACGCGTGTTAAGAAATTGCTCGAAAAAATTATTATGGAATGAAAGAGAATAATTTTCAAGGTAACAACGAAATACAGCGAATACATTGGAGAGATTTTTCCTCAAAGCGGCGATAATGTCTCGCGAGAATGCGCCTCGCATCAGTTTTGTAGTATCTTACTTTATGAAGGTAGGAAGACCCCGCCCTGCTGATGACACGTTGATAATGATACTCCGCAGCTATTCACGAGCGAGTAACATTGTTAACTTTGCAATACGGGAGAGGGGTAATCGCGGAGGTGGGCGAGGTAGGACGACGCGGACAGAGAATGGTAGGAAGGGGGATAAAGCGACGCAGAGAAAGCGAGATCTCACCCATTGTAAGGCAGGGGATGATAATAGGTTGACATCTGCACTCAGCAGCTCCGGTTCCAGCAGCTCGTTGGAAACGCAATTAATATTCGTAATTATGCCACATCCCCACCTACCGCCTTTAGTCGCCTCTCTCCTCCCTCGTCCCTCTCTCCCGCTTCTAGCGGGGCATGTTTCTTACTCCTTCGTTATCTTCCTCCTGTCGAAGAACGAGATTTAACGAGATAAGTTGTCATCGCGATATCTTCCTTTCTTTTCCTTTTTTTTTTGTTTTGTCAGCTGTTAAGGAAAATCCGGCGACGATATCGTCTCAAACTTTCGCAACGATGCGATGCCCGACGGTGGTCGCTTCAGGGTTTATCTTTATTCCCTGGCAATAATTAAACTAATTACAGACAAAAATAAATAGAAAATTTATTAAAATAAAATGTATCAATGTATCTGATTCATCAATCAACTAAGACAGTACTCGGATTTAGTTGCACATTTCGGCCGATTTTTAGTTCGGTTCCTGCCCCTTACTTCATCAACCCGCGCGCAGTCTAAATGCCAATCGACATTTAGGCTGCGCGCGGGTTGGAATAAGAGACAGGAACCAAGCTGAAAATCGATCGAATGAGATGATTTAACAAGATTTTGAAAAGCTAGTCGTAACTGATTATGTCAGTAACTGATTATGTCAAGTCCCAAGGATGACATTTATCAATTTTTAGTGGAAAAACTTAGAGAACACACATCGACTTAAGATTGAGTAGAAAAAATAAGTGGCGTAAAACTTACAGGATATTCCGACTATGAATTTATGGAAGTACGAATCGTCACTCGTAATACTCGCTAATGCATATATGATTTATGTGCGGTATTGAGGTGACCCTCTATCCTACTACCCTTCTAAAAACTGTCATGTTCAGTGCGCCACCTGCCGCTGGTCTAATTGCTTGACGTGGAAAACAGTCGCCTAAGGCCGATACTCATAGTTGGTTCATATTTTAAGATCGTCTTAAGTAATATCTTAAGATAGTAATGTCTTAAGAAGCTAATATATATTATGGCTTTATGTTACTACTTATTTACATATTTTACAAGATTATATTTAAGACGGATCTTAAATATAAGAATCGACTATAAATATTAGTCTAACAAGAGAAGTTATCTAGCTGTCTAGCTATCTTGAATCCATTTTTCTAACGAATATCAAATTTTCCGAGCGAATAGCACTCATTTTAGTTAATAGTAAGTAGGATACTATAACTTCTAACCGTTATTTTTTTAAAACTAATTGGACATCTGGATAACTTCTCTTGTAAGTATTAAACACTCCAAATCTTGATCTCGGTTTTATCACGTGATTCAACGCACAATATCACGTAAAACATGACAAGAGCACATTATATGTATAACTGCTATTTATATTTCTTCTTCTCTTATATTTTATCTATCTTTTATATTACATGATATTTACTCAAATCACTCAAAAAGCCTCTGTGTAACTGTCCAATATTTAGCATTTCGATCTTCCCGTGCACGTGATGAGTATTATTGATATTATTGTGCACGCGCCACTGTTAACAGCGTGACAGTCTGCGAAAAAGAAGTCTGAGCAAAGGAAGAAGCGTACAACGATCAGAAATGCAGATATGCGTTTCGTTTTTGCGTTATCCAGTCTGTTGCTGCAAAATATATAATCTCAAGTGACAAGTGGGAGAGAAGGGAGGGAAAGGGAAAAGGAACGATTCAATGGAGCGGAAATTACGCAACGGAATTTGCGACTTCTCGTCCACCGTAAGCCCCCGCTGTCCAAATAGAAAATGGATTAAGAGCATCGAGGTACAGTTTCGAAGCGGAGTCGTAGATATTATCGGTAATAGCGCAATTATGATAATGGCGGGTAATTCTGCACAAAATTCAGATAGGGAGAAAGAGAGAGATGGAGAAAGAGCGAGAGCGAGAGAGGAGCTAACTGAGGCCGGGAGGACGAGAGAGTGTTGCAGGCGCAGTGAGAGAAGGAGATAAACGGGCGAACTGAGACTGCTAATGAAGGAAACAGTTAGATTCAAACGGCCTCCAATAATTATCCTGCCAGCCATCCATATTATAGTCTCGACAATGCACGAAATTGTTCACACTTCCCTTAACAGTACATCTAACGCTCCGTAGTTCCTGAATGCCGGATGGAAAAGGGTGGCTGAGAAAGAGGAGACTGGCGTTACTACTCGAATTCTTACGACATGACCGTACGGTACAATCTGGATGCACCGCTCTGATGCAGATTTTTAACTGATCGAATCCAAAGAAACATACCTAAATATTGCTCGTTTCATTCAATGAGCAATATGTACGAATTTTTAATATTAATTTCGTGTTCACAAAACGCTAATTAGAACTGTATTTAAAATAGAATATTTCGTCTTTCTAATCGCAAGTCAGCTACATTATTATTAGTGAGCATTCTATTGTTGTATTATTTTACATCGAACAATAGTATGTGATAATCTTTTCGAGTTCGTGTAAAGACTTTTAATCAATGAAGAAGCAAAGAATTTTATAGTATCACAGTTTTCTCAAGCTGCTTTCTGCATTTAATAGATGATACTTGACTATCTACAAACATGATTCGATTAAGCTTCGGACAGGAAAAGAAATCTAAAGAGGACAGGAGTTCGATCGGCTAACTCACGCTGAAAAATTAAACCGCGTGAGATGGTATGTCGCAATCACATATCACCCCTCGGTTTCACCATATACTATATTAAGCTTTAGCCGCGACTGCATAACTTGGAGAATATAGTCGCACCGATGAATGCACGTCGAACGATCGTGCGGACCAGCAAATTCATGCCATTTAGGATTGAACCTCGAAGCCAGAGGCCCGGTCTCGCGGCGTTGATGTGTTGATATTAGTAGAGCTAATTTGATAGTTTAATCAATTTCCGTAAGCCGACGGGAGTTTAATAGTGATGTCATCATTTTCAACGGGGCACAATGAGGTTAATCTCGCTCGACGAGCTAATATTCGGAGAGTTAATAGAGTTTCAAATGCAGGCAGGGCCGTTATTTGCCCGCATCCGTTCGCGAGCATACACGTACGTCGAGGTATCGAGGCAACGGGAAGGGAAAAAAGGATAAATCTCCAATCGTGCCGCACGAAGAAACCTCCGTCTCAGCAATAATAAATCGCGATCCGCGATGATTCGCCACGTTAAATAATTGCCATTGTAAGGATATAAGACCGGATAAAGAGTAAAAATGAAAGTTCGATCGACGTGCCTCATCAAGCGATGTGTCACAATACGATTCTATTACAATTTCTGCAAACACGTAACAATTGCAAACGTTTTCTAAAATATACGTGAACAATTAATATATGTATACAATAAAAATTAATATAACAGGATCAAACTTCTCATGTTTTGAATAAAATAATTTTGAATAAAATCGATGACGGAAAATACATTATCTCTGTCACAAAAAATAGATCTTTTTCAATTTAATAAATGAATTTAATAGATCTAATGTGAAAGAAAATTTAGTAATAATAAAAAAAAGAAAATGCATAAACTCTTCTTAGTCAAAAACCGTGTAACAATGCGTGAGCGAAAGCGGCTGCAGAATCGATAGGGATTACACGCGGGGGTGGAATTAAAGATTCGCGAGTGTATTTTGCAGTTTTCGTTCGAGCGGCCCTGGTTGCGAATCCCCAAGCGGGCATATTAGGTGGAGGTACGCAGTTAGGCAATAACCGCTGTCAATAGAACCCGACCTCTCCTCCTCCTCCTACTCCTCTTCCTCATCCTCCTCCTCCTCCTCCTCCTCATCATCATCATCCTCCATCTCTTGTCTCTCCTCCTTTTCCTCCTCTTGCTCTCCTGAAGTGGCCCCCACTCGAAAATGCTACTCGCTAAATTAGGTAGGTTATATGGGTTTCGTTTCATTTGCGAGCAAACTTTAATAAACGCTAAAATTGCGTAAAAGAGCAAGGTTTTCAGACGGACGGATCAGGGTCGGGCTGATCTCTCAACGTTGGAAACGGTACCTAAAATACGACGAACTGCGGTTAAAAAAATCACATTATCACATTCTTTTAAACGGTAAATATGAGTACAGAACAACTTTAGAAAATTGAAACAATGCATTTGAGAAAGAAAAAAGGGACTGAAGAAACGTGTGTCAAACAACAGGAAATTATCGACAGTATTGTGCTCAAATAATTAAATATTATCTAGATAAAGATAAGATAAATTATACGCAAACATATCTTAGATAAAATAAAAATGTATCTACATAAGATAAGAGATAAAGTTATAAGTCGTTTCATTAAAATAATTGTATGATAATATTGCTTTAAAAATAATTTAGAATGTAAGAATAATATTTTCATATTTTTCCTTGATAGAGGGCTACGTCATTTTGACATCAGCTTGCTCTCTACCATTAGCTATCATTTATAATATAATATATAATTTTATAATTTTGTTCATATTTTCATTTATAATATTATATAAATCTTTATTTTCTAGGAACTAGAATTTTTCGAATATGTATGCTTTCTAATTATTTGTTGCAAAAAAATTAAATATTAAAATAAAACTTAATGATAACATTATTATTAGTTATAAATAATGTATATATCATTATTGCGCTGAAACATAAATCGCATATATCATGCAATAACATATGAGACTATATAATAATAGAGTTTTTGAATTACAAGCATTTAAAGTTAGTGAATCGTCCAAAGTTCGCACATTCAGATATGATTGGCACTTCGCATTGTACATATTACACCTAAACGCGTAAACTTTTGGCGGTATGATTCACTAACTTTATGCTTATAACTCAAAAATTATTTAGCCTCGACATTTTTTTATTACGATTTTCATCTCAAAATGACTCGAGAATCTCAGGAATGACCTCTTTAAGATTACGATTTTTACTGGATACTTTGTATTATATATTATCTATATATATATAAATTATATATGTGTATATTTTATATATGTATATATATATATATAAACCAATATTACAGGGAAAAAATACTCGTTACACATATTAAGATAATTCGAAAAAAATAGCACTTTTTCTGTCTAAGATAAAAATGAAATAATGGTAGTACATATTATAATAATCTAAGATGAAGATAAAATGAAGCTATTTCTTCATCTAGATGATTATCTAAATAATTGTAAATACTGATTACACTGATTCAAATAGTAATTTATCATAGCAATATAATATTTAGTTTATGAGCATAATTGATTAATTAAAAACTAGAAAAAAAGGTTATTTAAATTAACAAAATTTTCATAACTTCCCATACAGCACAGAAAGATTGCAAAATGATTGCAGATATATCTCATTGCAATGTTGTAATATTGCAAATAGATTGCGCAATGTATTTGCAACATTGTTGCAATGTCATAGCATCATAAAAATGTCCGCCTTCAGCAAGATTGTGCTGTAATGTCGTTTTGTTTTGCACTAAAAATTCATTTTTACGTAAAAGTGAAAATAAAGAGGTATAGCCTCCAATGGCCTTGATCTTGACAAATGTTATCCGGGACATGATCCTGAACAACATTCAAGAGGTTTTAGCCGTCGGTCGGACAACTTGCGTAATACCGGCTAATACATGCTGTACTGTAACTTTCGAGCCTTATAACTCGAAAAATACTTAATGAAAAAATATTTTATTATAGTGTTTTGAAAAGCTCTTGAGGTAAGTTACAAGAAAATGTAATGAAAAATAGGGGGTTCCATTTAAAACAATCAACGTTTTCGAAAAATCTTAATGCATTATTTAAAATGGGACACCCTGTATACTATACATCTAAAATAAAATTCTTATTATTAATTATTTGTTAGATTTGTTAATCAATTTCAACCGGTTGAAATTTGTCTCATGGATAAATTTACTGTTATTTCTATTTGATTAATCGTAGATCTAATATAGCAATATCTTAATTGGTTTATCGGCTTAAGTTACGTCTTATGGTTACTATTACTGAAATTTTGTCTGCCCTAACGACTATTATCGAAAGTCGAAAAAACAAAAAAGATTACAGATGCTTTAGTTCATTTATTGCGCTATTGTAAATGCTAATTGTGCTGTCATCTAGTTTCCAAACTTGTAAAACACACGTCAACTACATTCTCAAATTTATGATTTTTGTAGATGTCTGATCTAACTATCCATGTCTCATCTAACTATCCAATCATCGATTACTCAGAGCACTGTATTATTAACCATACTAATTGGAAGATATATATATCCAGACAAGATATTATTATGCCTCGTCTATAATATGCAAAGTAAGTTTAGCATATGAAGAAAGAGTAAGGAATTAATCAATCACAGACAATTATTTTTGACCCGTCTGCAATACACGTAGTAAGCTTGGTTTAAGAAGTAAGAGTAAGAAATGGACCAATCACAGTCGAATGTGAAAAGAATAATCGACTGTGATTGGTCAATTTTTTACTCTTACTTCTTAAGGGAATCCTAAACCGATTACCAAACTTTATCGAGGTCGATAGTGCAGACTTTTTTAATTCCAAATATTTTCATAATTATCAACTGGGTCCCGAAAATTCGGGAATAATTGAAGAACGATGACATTATCGACAATTGATATTTTGTGACTAAACCCAGAGAACATTGAGACGTCTTGTAAGACATGTGTGCCTTCCAACAAGCGACACAAATGATAGTGTGACACAATGGATCATTATATCCTTGTTGTTTGCCAATATTAAACAAAGATGACATGATCACTTTGTCGCACTGTGTCGCTTGTTGGAAGGCACACATCATAATGATGTCTTAAAATTCATGAGATACTTTTTAAAAGTACAAGAATGACATCTATATGACGTCTTTAAAAATACTTATGCGTCGATTTATGACGTCCTGAAGCCATTATCCTTAAGGGGATCCTAAAGCTATTTGTATTACCGACTAATCATAATTATAGCGTATTCGATTTACCGACTCGACCCGACTCCGAGTCAACGGTCTGTTCTTTTTGGCTGCATTTCTTGCACAGTTCAGCTCTTCTTTTGCAGCTAAACAGAACAGACCATTGACTCGGAGTCGGATTGAGTGAGTCGAGTTGAATCGAAAACGCTATTAAAGAGAGACGCTTGTGAACTGAGCACATCACACCATGGTGTGAAACATATTCCTGATCGAAAATGAGCCTTGTAGCGTACGACAGCAGTGACGAGAGCTCGGAAAACGAAGACAGTGAGGCCGCAGAATCAAATACCGTGAATGATTCGGATAACGATGCGACCGAAGCAGTAACCGTACAAATAAGTTCGAAATTATCCTTACCTGCTCCGAAAGTAGTTTCACATAGTACAAACATTGAGGAAGAGAACGATGATGTGGAGCACAACTTACAACAATTTCTCGATACCTTGCCAAAGCCCAGAGGTTCCACTTCTATGGGAAATGTTGAGGAGGTCGAAGATGATATTCTGTTGAAAAAAGAAACGGAAAGTCAAATCCCGAAACCAGCAAAAAAGCAGATAGTGAAAATATCAGTGCCTTCCTTATTGGAGGTATGCATGTGTATATACAGGGTGATCTGAAATTCCCGTATTCGGAGTACAGGACATGATACTTTATACTAACAGAAACAACTTTTCTTTTACAAAATTGCATCTGTCAAGTAGTTTTTGTAGAAGAGCAAGTTGAAGTTATATGAGTAAACGCAAAAATTATTTATCAAATGTGATTTTACTATGGAAAAAAGTTGTTCGTTTTAACACAAAAAACAATTTTTTTCTTTAGCAAGATTGCGTTCGATAAATAATTTTTGCGCTTATTTGTTAACTTCAATCTGCTCTCCTGCAAAAATTACTTATTGGATACAATTTTGCTAAAAGTTATACATACATATATATATATATATACACATATTTAGATACTTAATTTTACCGAACGTTTGTATTATTTCCATACTGTATCAGTTTAAGGATCTTGAAGAGGAGAGTGAGGAGAAACCAGTCAGAATAATACAATCGTCACAAGTAAGTTTAGAAAATTTTCTCAAAATAAATACATAGATATAACTCATGAATTATTGATTATTGTAGAAGGGCTGTGGACTCTTTTCCCTCTTGACAGCGCCAAAAGGAGAGACAGCGAACAATAAGACTCTAATACCTCAGGCTGTTAAGAACGCAGTGATAAAAGCAAATGTACGGCAGCCAAACACAATGAGGAAATCCAGTACAAATCAAAACGACTTTAAAGTAAAAGAGCCAACTTCAGATAAATCACATAATGAATCAAGCTCTGATGAAGAAGATGCACCGATAGATTTCTTTGGGCTAGCCCCAAGTGAAGATCTGCCAGGCAATTCCACAAGTAATAATCCAACAGAATTATTAGATTCAACATTGCCTTCGGATGATCTTATACATAAATCAGATACTGAAGTTTTACTTATGAAACATGTGGAAGATCATAAGATACACAGCTCTTCCTCTATTAAACCTGATACTTCAATGAATGGCCAATCGAGTAAAACGTTAACAAGTAATGTTATAAATCTACCGAAAGAAGAGATTTTATTGAAGAATAAAGCAGAGGTTGGTCCGAAGTTACCCGTTCCTGAACAAGAATATAACGTTGACTTGGAAGGCAATGTTGCCTTTGACGAAAAAGCGATTGAGTATCTTTGTGGAAAACGAGGTATAAAACGCAAGGAAATCGACGAAGCGGACATAATTGAAATAAATGGAGAAGACATAAAACCGGATGAAAGAGAATGGTTGGTAAAGGCATTAACGGAAGAATCTGTACACAGGCCGGTGTCTATGCAGAGCGGTGGGGTAAACTCCCAATCCAAGAAGAAACATCAGATAACTTATTTAGCACATCAAGCTAAAGCCATGGAACTGGAATTAAAAAATCAGTGGTCTCAGAATAGGATGGCACGGAAACAAACAAAATCGAAATATGGTTTCTAAAAACAGATTTGTACAAGTTTTTTTTAAATATATGCACATATAAACGATCATTTATTTATAAGCTAAATTAATGACATATGTACAAAGAGTACTGAAAATACTAAAATATATTAAAGTTTATTCCGTTGAATTGGAAATTTAAAACTTGAATTTATTACTGACAATGTGCTTTTCCAAAAATATCTGTTCTAGGTTTTTCTACTCTTTCTTCTTGCTTTCCATCTTTTATTTGTAAGATAAATTAATGACATCTGTATAAAGAGTAAATACTGAAATATGTTAATAGTCAAGTTTGAAATGCCATTAAATCTTCTGAGCCTTTTCTAAAAATATCTGTTCTAACTTTTCATACTCTTTTCTTTTGCTTTCTACCAACAATTTAGCTTGCAGCAAGTTTGGTGGTAAATCCTCATATTGAGCGAGAGATTGATTAAGATCTGCTAATCTGCTTGTCTTCTCCAGGTACAGTTTATATTTATTCAATATTTTTTCCGAATAAAGTTCGTCAACTTGCATATCACTTAAATCTGTTTCCAATTTCTCCACAGCTTGCTGGTACTCCTTCAATTTTGTAGGCAGGAAAATCTTATTGCAATACATATCATTCTTATCTTCTTCTGTAACATCAATAGAGTTCTTGAGAGCATCGACTGCATCTTGAAGATGATCGAGCTTTGTCTGCAACTTTGTACAATTTCTAAATAATTTATCATGCTGTACGGACATCTGCTTCTCTTCTCGCTCCCGTCTTTTTTCCTCTATGATCTTTCGTTCTCTAACCACCCGCAATGTCGTTTCATCAAATTCGAACAGCTTTTCAGCTTTCAGGATCGAAGATACTTTTTCTAAACCTTCTTTTATGTCGTTAGGTAATGTTTTGACATCAAGATTCAATTTAGCTAATAAAGCCATCATCTCCTTTGTATATGCAGCATTCTCTTCTGTTGTTTCCAAGACGGCTCTTTGCAAATTTCGAAGCAAAGAGACTTCCTCGGCTGATGTGTTTCCTTCTTGGCATTTTGCAACATCAGTTGCAATAAAAACTGAGTCGTTGTATGATGATAGTGATGCTACCTGTTTTTAATTAATTACTAATTAATATTTTTTATAAGTTCTATCCTTAATAACTATTAATAATAAAGTATTAATAATAAAGTAATTAATAACTATTCATAATAAAACTGATACTACCAGGATTGTGCTACATATTTCGAGATTATGTGTATACAAAAAATATTTATGTATAGTTTATGTTAAGTTTATACAACTCTTTTTCATATAAACAATGGCTACATTTCAAAATTTACTGTCAGCAAAAAAGCTGAAAATCTTCAGTTTATGTTACGTATACTATATATTTTCAGTAATGAATTTTGAAACACAGCCAATATATAAATAATGTAAAATAAGAAAATTATTGTAAATTGGATAAAACAATATTAGAGGTTGGGCACAATAAAAGCAATAAGGAATAAAAAATAAGAATTTCAACCTATCAGAAACTGTGTATTCCACAATACATGATTTCTGATAGCTTGAAATTCTTATTTCCTATTCCCTGTTCGTTATTCCTTTCATTGTGCACAGCCTCTTACTACTGAAAGAAGTAATTAAGTTTTATTATGGTATTGTATTTGACTCAATATTGATAAATAAAAATATAAAAACAAAATAAAAGCAATCAGAGTGCAATCAGTGTAATGACAATGAACATAAGCTTCGATGATCATAGATTGTTTACAGTTTTCACAGATATGTAACAGGCAGTTTATATTATATATACAAAATGTAAACTATTATATCTTACACGTAAATGTTCTGATTATATTAATTGCATGATAATTTATCTGCAATAATCATTAATAATAAAATTATTTTCTCAATAATTATTCATAATAATTAAGCTAATAATATTATATTACTCTCTATATAGATCTTGGCTGCGTTCAGCAGAGAAAGCAGCTTTGCAACTGTTGTAAAATTCTTCAATAAGATACTTGCTTTTGATTTCTTATAGATCTAAACGTATAAACCAATCATATCGAAAAATTTTACAACAGTTGCAAAGTTGCTGCTGAACACAGCAATTAATTAATCATATAGATTTGTATTGTACTTAGTACACAATTCTTTAAATGTATTGTCGAAATTAAGATAATTTAATAAAAAATTATTAATACACATATCACAAGTGCTCGGTGTAAACTAGGACATACATAAGTAAAACTCCGATATCCTTGGAGAGATCTACTCACCTCACTGTCCATTCCATCGATTGTTTCGATCTGTTTTGAGCTAAACGTTATTGTTAAATAACGTTCTTATTCTTATTTATTGGCTCCTGAGTCCTGCCTCCGAAACAAAGAAGGAAACAATCAGACAATACGGCGTTATGGTTAAGGTACAATTTCATCTGTGTGTTCGAAAATAAGTTTGATTATGACCAATAAAAACAGTACAGTTGGCAGCAGTGAAAATATATGATATTGAGATTGAAGATTGAAAGATTGAAATTTGACCAATCAAAACAATAGGAGCTAAAATTCCTTTGTCTTCACTGGTCAAATTTTAGGCCCGTATTCATAGTCAGACCTTATACTTAAAGCTTCCTTAAATTTATCTTTAAATGCTCAGTAGCCAATGAAATAATTCGTAGAGCATCTGAAGATAAATTTAAGGAAGCCTTAAA
>NW_017257338.1:634060-831319 GCF_001594055.1 Mycetomoellerius zeteki
GCATTGAATATTGAGATTGAAGATTGAAAGATTGAAATTTAACCAATCAAAACAATAGGAGCTAAAATTCCTTTGTCCTCACTGGTCAAATTTTAATCTTCAATCTTCAATCTCAATCTTCAATGCGTAGTCTGATTCCGGCCAAGGCAGATCGGTGTAAATAAGGACGTATCAAATATTTAATCCGCATCAATTTGGTACGCGTACTAACCGATTTAACGGTGTAAGGCCGGAATCAGACTATGCATTGAAGATTAAGATTGAAGATTGAAAAATTCAAATTTGACCAATCGAAATGAAAGGAGCTAAAATTTCTTTGTCCTTATTGGTCAAATTTCAATCTTCGATCTTCAACCTCAATCTTCAATGCGTAGTCTGATTCCGGCCTAAAAGGGGTCACTATTCACAGCCATTTGAATTCTAACATTTCTGAGCATTTCTGATTGGCTATTACTTTAGACGACTGCGCATCCACGGGAATGGTACACCCATGAGGTCTGTTCGCGTTGCATGAAATACCCAAATATTTTTGCACTTAAAATGAGATAGATATATATTTGGCCTTGAAAAGAGAGAAAGCGAAGATGTCGAGTGCCAAAAGTGTAAGCAACGCGAACAGACTTATGGTGTAATAAGACAGGTGTAACGTTCCCGCGAATGCGCAATAGAAGTATGAGTTTGACTCGAATTTGATTGGTTGTTTCCAGTATGCTATCGCCATTATGCGCAATATGGCGCATAAATGGTTCACCTTCTCTTATTACGCGCCATACCTTTCTTCTTACATCATGATGAAGAGTAAACTCTTTATGTGACACAGTGTGTTATTTTCAACTTTCGGATATTTTCAACGCCAAATCGAGATTTCTTGCTAGACCGTGTCAGATGTCAGGGAAATGGATTCGTTAAGTGACGTGAAGGAGAACCTCGACCAATCGATTCGTCTGTTAAGTCAGCAGAACAGTCAACGGAGAACATTTTTGAGGTTAAGCGGCCAGCGGAGCACCACTCCGAAGAGGATATCATTACAGGCAGCCGGTCAGACGCGGAAGGATGCCGATGACAGTAGACAGATGCTCGGCGACACCTCGGGGGTGGTCGACAGGACCGCGGGAACCAGACTAACCAAGCTCTACAATGTAGAGCTTGACACCTCGCTAACCCTCGCGCCTCACGAAATCCGCGATATAATGATGCGCTCGGAGAGGAATGATATTACCATTAAGGAGATGATGGAGGATAGCACAGCAACCGGAGCGATTCTGAAGGCGAATGAGCCATGGCGGGAGGCCAAAGCCAAGCTCTACTATGACTTCCTGCAGAGCGTGCAAGCGCATTTCTCGGAGGCGCAGGTCTTTGATACCATCGCGGATTTCATACAGAATTGTACCGACACTCTAGATATAATGAGAGGTATTGAAAATACTGAAAACAACTTCATATACTGTTGAATTAAAGGGCATACACCACTATGCAGGTTCTTGGTAGCAAGATTATAATTTTTCATAAGGATCAGGCAAGATCAATAAAATTAGCAATTAGAAGATCAATGTATTATACGAGGACTAAAGATAATTTATCACTCGGAGGAATACGATTATAGTTGATGTTGAACAGTTTGCTTCTATTATTTCATGTAATTTTTAATTTGACGGTGACTTAAACGGTAATTGTAAGATTAAGCGACATTAATTTTGTAAACAATTATCCAACTTTTTATGTTTATTTGTGTATACTGAAGAAGGTCTGATCGAGGCCGAAACGTTATATTGTTCTCATAGATGGTCAAAATAAAATTATAATCTTGCTACCAAGAACCTGCGTAATGGTGTATGCCCTTTAATTCAATTTATTTTCTACATGTTTTTATTTAATCTTTTTGTAGTAGATGGCAGTGTATTAAGTTTTAAGCAAAACATTGTCTGTCCCAACAGGTATGCAATCAAAAGTTGAGAATACAGAAGTAGCAGAAGAAGAAATTTCTTTGGAAAGTGAGAGAAACACATGGAGACTGATATATTGCCTCTACCAGAATCGTATAAGTAGCGCTGGTTTGTCTACACAAATGGAACATGATGGACCAACAAACAATAATTATATCTCTGAGAAAGATGTTATAGAAAATTTATATAAGTCTGAGAGTTATATCAGGGAATACCAATTGATTATTGATTGGCTAGAAAAAAATGCTCTGGATCAAGCGGATAAATGTCCGTCCATAGAACTCTTTACTGATAAAACAGTAGCTTGGGAAAATACGGTCCATCAGTTGCACAATCAAAATTTGGGAATTGCATTCAGCTCATCTAGACCACTGGTATCGTCTTTAGATCCTGATGCGCCGATACGAGAGGGTAGGCCATTGCATGATTTGGACAGAGAAGATGATGCCAGACTTGAAAAACGAATGTTTATAGAGGTATATATAGAGACTACATATTTGTTTTCAATTAAAATTATTTATGATTTATTACAATTATTATAATTATTATCTTTAAACACATTTTGACATCTTTGTTTTGCTTATTTCTTTAGCAATTGATCTTATAGTTTAATTATTATAATTAAAATAATTATATTTTTATAACAATTGAAGGGATGGGCTGAATAAAGGCCTAATTACAAAATCTTGATTTTGATAAAAATTAAAATAATTTGTTACTTTTTTTGTTATACCACAAATGGGAACAGTGTATATTTATATAATGTCTGAGAAGTTATATGTTATAATATTTCTCTCTCTCTATTATAATTAATATTTAAAAAATTATTGTACTCTATTTTCGTTCAGTCTCTAATAAAAATCTCATTAATAATTTTAAATCATTTATGCCCTTTTTCCATAGATTATATCATTTTCATCATCATAGGACAATCGAAACACGTTCATATTTAACTAATGTAAGCAACATCAATTCCTTGTTTATTTGCATTAATCTTCGGAAAAAGGGCCTAAGTAGAATTGTGCCTTTATTCTGCCACTCCCCTCAATTACAGTTTGGATAACAAATATTTTCACATAATGTTATAAAAATAATTAAAAGGATGGAAAAAATGTAATTGTATTTAAGAAGATGTGTATTATAGGTACGTTGTGGACGTCTTCAGAAAGCACAAGCATTAGCCATGCATTGTGGTCAACCTTGGAGAGCCGCATCTTTATTAGGATGGATTCCTAATCATGATCCAAACTATAGTAATCCATTGACAGATACTAAATTACCAATCGAAGGGAATCCTAATAGAAGTCTTTGGAAAATATGTGCTTGGGAATTGTCGCAAGATAAACGCATAGGTAATTATTTATTCATTTAATATTACCAAAATATTACTGAAAAAGGATTGTAAATTATTGGAGTACTTTGTTAGAATAATTTTAAAATAATTTAAAATGCTGAAATTTTTTATCAATTAATTTTATCGATTCAATTCAACTGTTTATTTCTAACTAAATATATAGAAGATAAATATTTCTATGTATATATATTTTTCGTGCAGGTATATTTTATCGTGCCATATATGCAAGTCTTTGTGGCAATGTCCAACTATTACTTCAAATAGCATCTTCTTGGCAAGATGCATTGTGGGCTTATATGAAGAGCCTTCTAGATATCAAAGTTGAATCAGCATTGAGATTAATGATGGTAAAAATTTATACAATTATGTCGGAAGAATATTGGAAAAATGAAATCTCGTTGGAAGACGCGTTCAAAGAGCTGCACGCGTCAAAAAATCCAATAATACGTGCTCAATCTAACAAACCTGATCATTTAATTCAAAAATATATAATACTAGACCAAATACCAAAGTTAATGGAAGAGATTGAAAGTATGATAGATGTTGGCGCCTGTGACTCGCAGTTCCTTAGATTCCTGGCTCATCTAATATTATTCTTCAGACAAATCGGGAAAAGTACAAAGGATAAAGTAGAAGACAAAGTTTTACTGGCGTATGTTCGCGTCCTTATTGAAATGGGCGATCCGACTTTAATTGCGTTCTACACAGCTACATTACCACAAGAGGATCAAATAATCAATTATGCCTCTTACTTAGAAAGTGTTAAAGAGCATGAAGAGCGTAAGAAATGTTTGCGTGCAGCGGAAGACGCGAACTTAAATGTAGAAGCAATTACAAAATTAGTGGTGGAAAATATACGTAAGAAAGACGTAGAATCCGACCCAACGGACTTAAAAGGAACTATCACTGAGGCAGATATCGAAAAGATTAATGGTCTGGATTGGTTGATTTTCTATCAAAGTCAGAGAGAAGAAGCTTTACGGCAAACAAATGCGCTCATTAGATATTTTTTGACTAACGAAAAAATCGATGCGGCACGAAAAGCATTTAACAAGGTAAAAATTAAAAATTATAATTATTATATGAATTTTTTATAAATTTTAACGCAGTTTATAATTCTGTAATAAATTGCTTTTGTTATAATTGTATATAATTAAATTGTATTATAATTAAATAATTGTTTTTGTATGTTGTATAGATTCCATCAGATTCAATTGAATCGGTTATGAGCGAGTATCCAACTATGGACTGCACGCTCAATCTTACGATAACTAATAACTTGTCGAAGAAAGCTGCTGCGGCAATAAGGGAATATCTTTGTTATAAAACATATCTTGACGCCCAGGAAGGTTTTGGTGAATGGTTTTCTCATTATCATCATGGTAAACCCACGCCACCAGAAGAATTGCCTACATATGCTACGTTCACTGAAAAGGTTGCGTACGATCACAGAAAGACGCAGTACAATTTAGAACTTGAAAGATGGAAATCTACTATGCAGCATCATACGAAGGTATGCGAAAAATGTGAACACAAAATGCATTAACGTAAATACAATCGAATGTGAATATAAACTGAATGCTTGTTTTTTTTTTGTTTCAGGCCGTGAAACAATTATTATTTAATGTTTTATTGTTCCCCGACGGTGGTTGGCTCGTCGATTCAAAGATTAGTAATGACGAGTCGTGCACACCCGAAGATGAACTTAGGGAACACCAGTTGAAAAAGCTGCGTGAGCTTTGTATTCCTAAAGTCACACTTTTGCTACATTCGGTTATGTCGGAAATGAACGAGCACGACGGTTCCATTCAGTTGGCTGACATACTTGCTTCTGAACAATATCAACTATACAAAGTACGTATAAACAATAAAATAACTATTGTAACGTATTTAAATGTTAATTTTATAGAAATATGTATATTCATATGTCATTGTTCTTATATAGGTATTTTCAAAGGGAAAGTTACGCGAGGTGTTCAAAAAGATTTGTGAATCCTCTCTTGTCTTAATGGACCAAAAGAAAGACCCTTGGGGATATCCGAAATGAAATTTAAATATATAATACTGTATAAACTTCTTTTTGTACAGCAACACGTGTTATTTATATTGGTCCAATACTCATTGGTCCTTTTAGCCGTCGCATTAAATGTACAAACAATCTTCATGATTTCTTTTCTCCTTTTTTTTCTTTTTTTTATAAAACCAGTTTATTGTCAACCACAAGAAGTGAATATAAAATTTGATACAATGTTCAATAATTCGTAATCATAATATATCATATACCTTGTGATTACTTAGATATGCTCCTTTTACCCAATTATTAATAAATGTAGCGCTATCAAAGCCATTAAGATTAATGCGTGAAACGTGCAATGAAACTCATAGTCCGTAAAAGAGTAGAACATCCTGAGATATATTTCGCAGCGACACTTAGAACTCGGTTTTACAGCTGAGACACTTCTAATCGTGTATCTTGATCAGATCGCATAACATAAATTCGCGCACAACAACGACAAATATGTATGTTCCATATGGAAGAATATGTCCCATATGCAAGAATAAGAACGCCTGAAATGAAACGACGCTGCATCTCATTGAAATACGAACGAATGTCATTACATTTAAAGAACAATAGTGATATGGTTCATTGCGTATTCTATTCTATTGTCAAAGAGACTGATATTTTTCTGTCGAAAAATAGGGAGCAGTCTTCTTTTCATAAAAATTTCCCTTCTTTCGTACGCATGGCTTTGATTTTGAAGATCGGATGCTTTCTAAGTAACGCTACAGGTTAACTGAAAAAGAGATATTTTTATACGGTACATTACATATAGACTATATAAAGAAAATTAACATTTTCGACAAAGTCTCCTATCTATTAAACAATCGAAATTTTAACGACGCTCGCTCGTTTCGCGACCGACATTGACCGACTCTTTTTTTTTTCTTTTATCTTACGCGAGATATGTCAAATTACGATTTAAATATTGTAGTAAGGATTGACTTCTTATTACGTGTTTTATGCAACGATGAAACCATGAGCATTAATATATCTTAATAATCTCTAGGCAAACTTTGGAATGAATGAAGAGCTAGAGATATCATTTAGAATAACTTTCTAATCTAATGCGTATATGAAAAAACCATCATGAATTTTCATTTTAAATATGTGAGATAGAGACTTGAAGACACAAAAAATATTTAGATTTTGACCGCGCCGAAAGATAACAAAATTTCAGAAGACTTCAAAACGCTACATCATACGAAGAACGTCTAAATTACGTTTGAACATCTAAAAAGTGGTTCTAAAGAGTGGCGTCCAATCTTTGGACGCTTTTAGATATTTTTTAACCAGTTACCGCGTTATTCGCGCGATTCATTTTAAATTAATTCAATACTTGATGATATACTTGGTAGATTTGAGCGCGAAAAGATCATTATTTTTTATCTTTCAGCACGGCGTTATGTAATGTAACAACCTCACAGTGAAAAGAGTGTATCGTGCTAGAATTCCTCGATATTCTTGCAAATATTTTTACCAGATTTGAATTCGTACAGTTCGTGCATTTGCTTGAAACAGGAGATAAACGAACGTCTTAGATAAAGTGTCCGCGATAACAAGTAGACGATTAGTGGAGTTAGTTGTTAGTTAAGCTAGCCTAACACGTAAATGCTGAAGAGAAACGAAAGGGTTGACAATTTCAACGTTCTTCGGATACAATTCGACACATGCGCGCTAGTCCTGCAAAACGATTTTGTTCGCCAGTTAATACTTTCACTCTCTATGTAAGACATTTTAGCTTTGCAGTACGGAACGGTCGCACTTTTCGTATACGGAACGGTGGATCTAAAAAATGTTTAAAGATAAGTATCCTGCCTATGAAATTTTTCCACAATGACATCACTAATTTTTGTGAAAATTTTCTAATTCTTTTTCTTTTTTGAGATCAGATACATCAACATCAATTGGCATTTATCAAACCTTCCTCCACTTTTTTTAAAAATTCTTCATATAATTTTTCTGAATTTTACTTAAAATTATACATAATATTTTTATATTTGTTTCAGAATTTTTTGAAATTTCTGTATGACTTAATAACTTTTTAGAAAAGAATCTTATCATATGGAACTATGGCACTAATCATATGGAAAATATGTTTTCGATCAAATTGGTTGAAACTGGTATTTTGTAAATTATGAGATATTAACGAAAAATTTCTTTAGGAAAATCCACAAAAAATGGATAGATTTTGCTGTGGCACCATTTGAAAATTGCTATTTTACGTCTAATTGGAAAAATATCTTTATTTATTAAATTATTCATTTTTTTGCAATTGTATCTTAATACTTTTATGCATAAATAATGAGATAAATCGAGTGATGTAAAAAAATACATAGTCTACATATTGCAAACTGCATAACTTTTCAATTTTTTCAATTTTTTTGTACAAATTGAAACATTCTCTCATTCAATAATTTCCAAAGAAAACTTATAAAATCCGAAGAAGTTTAAGTTATTTTTTCAAAAACCTTTATAAATTTAAAATATAAAAATTTCTTAAAAATAGTATGACGTTTTATGAGAATTTTTTTCAGAGCATTTTTATTTATTAGTGGTAAGACATCAATATTCAAAGATGTCAAAGCAAAAAAAGAACAAAAGATATAATATGGCTTAATTTGTATAATTTTAATTGAAACGTAAAAGAATAATAAATTCAAATAAGAGTTAACATGCATAATTTTCTCTTTTAAATTGTATATCTAATCTCATAAAGTTAAGATTTGTTTTTAAATTTTAAAGTTGCGTGACTGAACAAATCTCTGATTCATCGAAGATTAGGAAAGCATAATTCCGATGCAGCTTTACAAATCTCTTTTTATTTTTCTGTTTCGTCATTGAATTAATTAACTAATAATATTTTTTTTAAGAAATAGATTTTTTTTTCTATATATAGAAGTGTATAATGTAGAAGAGGAAAATGTAATTAACGTTGATATTGTTGCAACTGTCCCGGAATTGCGACGTCACACACCACAAAAAAGGCTTTTGTGGAACGCAATACTTGTACAGATATTAAGCGGTATGATTCGACTATCGTTCCGTACATATTAACAATGCTTCATTCTTTGCTTAATATAAATTTTAAAATAATTTTTATCTCAAACACTTATAACTATTTATTTCTCTTACCGAGAAGTTACAAGACCGTTCGCACTTAAGCGATCGTTTTTACGAATATATTGTCTGAAATATTAGTCTGCGCGTATACAAAGCTAGTTGTACAATTTTGAAATGTATATAATAATCGCGTGGAAAAGAGAAATAAAAAGAAAGCAGCTTCTGCAATATCGTGTTATTTTTGCGTACATCGAACGCTAAAGTAATGATGTAGAATAAATGACAATGAAAATGCAAAGTGATAAGCGTCGATACTAACTTTACAGTTAATTCACACTTATTGCAGAACTTCTCTTTTAAAATTTGCGATAAAAATGTATATAATATGTATATAGAGATACGGTTTTGCAAAAACTTCCTGATAGAATTGCTAATCGGAGTATATCAATGCCTTTAATAAGTTAATAATGTTATAAAATAATTACACAGCATTTTCAGAGTATAAATTTCGACATTGTTCATAATGTGTCCATGCGTAAATATAGACTTCGAAAAACGTACGAAATCTAAAAAGGCATTGCAATTAAAATGCAACGAAAGATGCGCTAAGACATTATTTCAAAACTTTTTTGTAAAACCTATCGTTAGTAATTATATAGCTAGCTCTTGTCGGAATCCGCTGCTTATGGAAAATTGCCTAAATTGCATTCGGACATGGTAACGTGATAAGAGTTTCATTTCTATCTCACCGCACCTCTGTCATTCCACGTGTCTTACATAGTAACTGTGCATGGATGGAAGCTTATAAGTAGACCGTTTTAGTAATATTAATTCAAAGATAGATCTAGAGTTGTAAATATTACGCGCTAAGTATCGCTAACAATTCGAAATCACGTTTGAAACTGTACAACATTGACGATAATCGTTCACATGCTATACCGGATGACTAATATTTTGAATTTAGTCTCCGGAGGCGCTTCCACACGTTTCATTTATCCTCTTTTTATATATATTAATGTATACAGTAATATAGCCAAAAAGTGTTCTTAGCATCTAAGCTATTATTTGTTTCTTATGAACTAACAACTTGGGACATCATCGGGCTGCTTCTAGAAAAATAGAAATACTCACCAATCACATAATTAAAGAAGTAAAATATAAGGTGAATAAACGCGAGCAAAAATAAAGCTCGGCTTTCTGAAATGTGTAGAAATTATTACAACAAGATATATATCAATATTTTTTTTTTCATTTCGAGTAATTCTGCAAAATTAAGCAATTTAGATAAATTAATAAATTTAGACATATAACGATTTAGAAAAAGATGTATTGTCAAATGTCAGAGAAGATAATTATAATTATACTGATACGATTTGAACTAAGACAAATTCATTGGATATTTTTTCTTTAATTTCGTTATTTAATTGAAATATTTAATGAAATTTTATTTGTACTCACACTACGAACGATGTATTTATCTATACGTTATTGTCTATATATTATCTGTACACGTACATCATGCGAATGGAACACTTTATCTATGTGACTTATGACTTATGTTTTATTGCAGAATAATACGCTTATAATTTGTCTCGTACATTTATATGGGCGAATGATTGATTCGTACACATGCAATTTGTTATTGTAAATTGGCGAGTTTCGATTATAATTGATTTAAGAAAAGAAAAACGACTTTTTCCGGGAGCAGCCCGCTTCTATTGTAGATGCAAGTTGATAATTTATTATTGTCACTCACAGATGTAGGAGTTTTATCCGCTTATAAACTAGAATCTGTTACTTTCAAATTTCCTCAGAAAAAGAAGAAATGAACGGATGAAAAATATAGCGACATAGCCTACGTCTCGAGCAAAGATCTCGTTATTGATCGGGATTGCTCTCAAGTATTGTCATGTCGAAAATTCAGCGACACAAACATCGATTAAACGATTCTTATTTATTTACTTATATGATAATTAGTACGAGTCCCTATTTACCTTCTCTTTTTTCTTAACTCTTCGCCCTTCGTAAAGCTAGATAATGTAAGTTTCAGAGAATTCTGTTCGGTATATGTATGATATACTTGTGTATGTGTATATACGTATGTAATGAAATACAGACTGGTCTTCGTGCGATAAGCGGTTGAATTGCAAAGAATTTACTGCTGCGAATTTCGTGGACACCCCGGCACTTAGGAGCTGGACACACATTTAAAACTTGACATTACGAGAAAGACGTTATACTAAATTCACTACCCTAAATGATTATGTATTCTGCTGATTTCTCTTGGTTGCACGTCTTATCATATCCCTTGTACGTTTTGTGATGTGAGTTACATCTATCGAAATGTCTGCCACAGGCCATCTTTTGATATTTCTTTTATGATTTTATGTTTCCTTTTTTTATGCTTGCGAAATGTTCTTGCTACACGCACGAAATACAGCATTGCTTAATAACTACAGTTATACCGGCACACATACAAAATATTATAAACGTATAATTAAAATCGCATTGAATATTTGAAGTTTTTGAAATAGTTCCTTCTATGATATTTTTTTTCTATAAAATATAAGCCGTAGCTTTACTCATGCGACACGCTTCGCGCACAAGAGACCAGTTCCAAAGTACTAGACGGTGTCCTTCTGCCGAGTGGGTCCTAATCCTTGTAATTAAAGACAGTTATTATTATTTGTACCCAAGGCACATTTACTTTCATTCCGTTTTAGGAAGGTCCACTCTATAGTATATACATATTATAGCATTGTTACACGTATAGGGGATAGTTTGTAACTTGCACATCACCCTTAAATATTACTTTTTCTTTACTTTCTTGTACATAATTCACATTTCGTTACTCTCTTTTCTTTCTCTTTTTCTCTCCTTTTCTCTCGATTAACTACTCTACGTATTATTGTCAAGTCGACAGCATTTATAAATGTATTTCTTACGTATTATCGTCGATTTAAAGTTATATTAAGATCAACTATAGTTTTGTGCAAAATTTACATTGTACATGCTGATACACCTCCATTTCTCAGCATCAAATTTATATCTATATATAGTTACGTGTTAATCATCTCGTCCTCTCAGATATCGTTTTAATATATCCTTCCCCTAAACAAACGATCATTCGTTACTGTCAAAATTTCGTTAATTATTCAGTTCTTATTGTCAAAATTTTATTGATTATTCAGTTCTAATCACGATTATTGTCAGAATTTCATTGATTATTCAGTTCTGATCACGGTTATTGTCAGAATTTCATTGATTATTCAGTTCTGATCACGATTATTGTCAGAATTTCATTGATTATTCAGTTCTGATCACGATTATTGTCAGAATTTCATTGATTATTCAGTTCTGATCACGATTATTGTCAGAATTTACCTATTTCTAATTGTTATTATTGTCAACTCAGCTTTATATGTCAAAGAGAATATGGAAATTTTGCGTCCATGTTCATACATGTAATGCGTGTACTTGTGTATAATATATATGTATATGTATGTATATATATATTATATATAATATATATATATCTCATATGTATATAATATGAAATATTGAATCTGATAGGTCTTAAAAATATTTTGCTAATCTTTTACCTTAGAATAGATCTTACATACTAAATACTTTCGTACAACCTTGTATGTGTTTTGTCGATTTAACAATCGTACATTGTTGTATAGTTTTCATAATTATTTTAAATCGATCAGTTTTCGTCGTCATCTTTGTCTTCTATTATTTGTTCCGCATTGAAAGAAGGAAACGCAATGATTCATCTTGAGAATGAAAGAAGTGTGATAATGGCCACAAATGTCGTAAACGTAGGCAGAACTTGACTGATGCCGTTTCTCTGTGACTGTCCCGGGTCGACAACATGAATCTTCCAGCCCAGATGTTTGTGCGTGAAACACTGAAGAAAAAGTTGTATGATAAAAAATTTGATATTTGAAATTTCTCAGAAAATCTAATAAATTTTAATTAGATTGTTTACTAAAATAATTTGTATCTTCGCGAGTAGTTATTTAACTTTTGGCTTTTCCCTAGCTAATAAGTTATACCTGATAATAGACTAAATCTGGCGTATCCTCTTTCACAGTCCATATGAGTTTGGCAGGCTCGCCTTTGTCGCATTTAAGTTCGAGCGTTTCGAAGAAGCTCTTGAATGTCTTGTAATTATCCGGGTTATCCACTATAAGACGAGTCCATTCGCAATAACGGCCGGCTACAGTTGCGCGGAGATATCCATTGGAATCGTACTCTGCGCCAGCAAATACACTTTCTTCCGTTTGTTTCTCTATATTTTGTCCGAGACCACCTTCTGGATTGTCAGTTATATAGAATGGATGATACCTATATCAAAGGCATAAGAATGTTTCATAATAATGTATTTCACAACATCATATTCGGAATATTATATAGCGATCCTGAATTTTGTCCTGTATGTACGCACTTTGAACGGTATTATCATAAATAAGAATACGACTCACTTAGCGGGATTGGCAGGATCGTTTCCACCCTCCACGATGAAGGTATAAGTTTTTCCTCGCTCAACGATGATCTCTGGGATCAGTAAAGCATTGATGTACCATGCGATGCCCCAAGAGGGTGTACCTATAAATTGCAATAAGAATCACTGATCGATCTTAAACTACTTCTATCTCATTTTAAAGTTAAAAAGAACACAAACCGTTCAAGATTATCACAATACTAATATCATTTGATATTAATGTTTTACGCAATGGTAGAATAAAATAAAAAATGTATTTGTTTTATCGATATGACAGATATTATTTTCATAATAAAATACTATGTTAATTAATTTTTAATTAAATTCCAAATATCATCATCATCAAGTAATTTATAAATAATTTATAGTAATTTTTTGTTTGCATTTAGCGTAAAGGCCCGTCTACAATACAACAGTAAGCTTGGTTTAAGAAGTAAGAGTAAGAAATAAAATTAATTTATTTCGCTTACGCCTACATCTACACCTACTCTAAACTCTTACATCTACTCTTACTTCTTAAACCAAGCTTAACTACGTGTATTGTAGACGGACCTATAGGCGTAAGCCAAATAAATTAATTTTATTTCTTACTCTTACTTCTTAAACTAAGCTTACTACGTGTAGACGGGCCTTAAGACTGTAAGGTTTTACTTAATACATAATAATAATACGTTAGATGCATAATTCAATCATAACATGTTGATACCTGTGATTTGTGAGTATCCTCTTTTCGCACCAGTCGGTCCAATTCTTGCATTGAATATATTTTTATCATTGATGACAGCCGGCGTCCAGGGTTCAAGATCAGGCGCATCCGGAATATTGTACAGGGAATTTGTACATTCGTGAACATTTCTCGACGTAAAATCGATACGAATATCCTCAGTGGTCTTATCGAATCTCTCATGAGCATTGGCTTCGCCTCGCGCATTCAGAGAGCCGATGGCAGCGATCACGCTTGTTTCCCTTTCCGGAATCATCCTGTCCTTCTCTGGCTCGTTAGTCCTCAGCGGACGTGTGTACGTAACTGTAATTGAAATAAATCGCATATTAACGATAATTATTCCTCGTTTCGTATACTTCAGTTAACTCAACAATAATTAAAAAGTAATCGAAGGAGCATATATTCACACGTATCGTCTTAGCGTAAAATCATATATATTTTAATTCTTTAAAAAATATAAATTCAACCAAAAAAATATAAATTCAAGCAATAAACGTTACGACCAAGATTATGCTATCTTTGATATGTCATATAACTAAAATTTGATATGATAAATTAATAGAAAATTACATAATTGTAAAGATTTTAAAATAGTCATAAACGAAAAAGCGGTAACGATAATAATTCCGTTTCGTATACTTTAGTTAACTTTATATAACAAACATTCAAATTATGAATACATCCAGAAATAGTTGTTAGTTCTCACATTAAAAATCGCAAATACCTATGGAATTTTTAAATAGATTTTTAATTATAAAATTTCTATATATTTACGCTATTTGTATTCTAATTACTTACTAAATATAATTAAATTATTGAATAAAAAAATTATTCAATAAATTTTTTTTTATATAACTGATAAATTTATACATATATAACTATAGTTGTATAACTATAAGCAATTGCATTTTTATAAGACTAACAGTGTCTAATTGTAAGTCACATAAAATTACTAAGGAATTGCCAGAGAATAAAGCAATTAGCCGTGTATTTTTCTTCCGTCGCTGTCGCGTTCATAACGTATAGGACAAGTAAAACAATATAGGTCACAACCCAGATAACTTTCTATATTGCATAAGATATCGAAAAGACGTTTTATATATCTTATACAATATGCATCTTATCTCGCAATAACATCAAAATAACATTAAAATGTGTAAGAATTATGACTGATCAAAGAGTGATTTTTAATAATCATTTTGAAGCTATTTTAATGCCATTTTGATGTTTTGTGACTTTTTGTTCTGTTTGGATAAAGACGTACCCGTTGTTATGCCATTCTGCCTTTCCCCATGCACAAGTATTGCATCGTTCCTTCCACCAATCCTCTGATCCGGGCATACACCCCTCTTGCCGTCACACTGAGATATGTCCGTCATGTAGTAATCCTCGGCGATGAACTTGCCAGTTTTATTATTGTATCCGATCACGACGACGTCGCCGCCGATCATCTCGGCCTTGCCATCCCGACCTGACAATCCGAATGCCACATACTGATCCTCCTCGATGCGCCCTGAGATCCGAATCTGCACGTCCTCACCCTGTAGCTGCCACTGCACTTGAACACGGCCATCCAGCATTTCTTTGCAGTTGGTCACCTGCTTAGGTGCCGGTGTGCTGCTCGTCTGAAAAAATAAAGGTCGCACCTGTGACCTCACTACGAGAGATTATCGTCCATGCGGCAAAATCGTGCATCGATCGCGTTGTACTTACTGGATTGTACCACCACGGCGGCTATTCCATTTGAAAATAACGACGTTATTAAGAAGAAAAAATATACAGTGATTGAATTTAAACGACAACCCAGTAAACATCAACTATAATAACAATAATATATCCAAACAACATGCATATCTAAAAAACTTTGTAGACATACCATATAGACGTCTTTTATATATATCTAAAAGATATATATCTAAAAGGAGTCATAAAGATATCCTTTGGACATGCGTGTTGTATGGATAACATTAACGTTATGTTGTTAACTATTAATTGGTGCTTACTGGAAAATATGCTAATATAGTTTCATTATACTATCAGAAAGACATAGGATTGAGGGCTTTTCGAGATAAAATTTATTTTGTCTTTAATTGCATTTAGTTTTAAGAAAATATTGTTGCTTAAAAATAACTAAAACAAGACTTATTGGAACAATTTCTATTAAATCTAAAACATTAACGACTATATATATTTTGTTATATAAAGACGCAAACGTCCCTCTTCACAGTGCATTCAATTCGTCTCTATTAAAGCGAAGCTTTTCATCGTGTATATCAAAGAGTAAAGTAGAGTATATTATCATTTCACAGTAAATGTTAATGAGAATACATAAGGCAAAGAAAGTTTGGATCGTATCAGACCGGCAGATTGGAGAACTCATTTTGGTTTACCGTAATTTTCGTTTGGCCAAGAGCCGGTGGAACATCGAGGTCCTTTGGAATTAGAACATGTCCGAAATTGTGTCTGTATTCAACGCACCATACTGCAAGCCAGTTGATGTCGTACACCGTCAAATTCCCCGGTAAGACGATTTCAATGTCCTCTCCTTGGTACCCTCTTAATGGTACCAAACTGTCGGTGGATTAGATAAGATTAATAATCGTCTCGTTGAATTGAATAAAACGTTTTATATTAAGAAAAAAAAAAGCAAATTACGGCCTTTTTAGATAATAAAACAGACAGTATTCAGAAATTTATTTTTAAAAAATTATTAAATAAATTTGTTTGAATTTTATATATGTAATTGTAATTATATGTAACAATTATATATAATAAAAGAAAATTCATTTTTTATTTTTTATGCGGAAATGATGTTCAGCATCCATATTGCTCCTTCTGCAATTCGTGCATGCTTCTGTGATTACGCGATTCACACATTCGTACATTATACAATAATTTAATATGAAGAATAAAAAAATTGTCTTGTAAAATAACGTTGTAATTATAGTTTCCCTTGAGCCAAATTTCTTATTTCCAAAATCTATATTTTTTAAGTCATTTTGAAAAAGAAATGGGCATTTTTTATTAAAATCCAATCTTAGTCCTCATTTTATAAAAATAAAATTAAAACAAAAATTTAAAAAATGGCTTGTGAGACTATAGAGAATTACGAATATCTAAATTTTAATTTAAAAATATTAAAATATGGCTAAATTAACGTGCATCTTAATAAAATATTATATTTTACGATAAAGATTTTCTAAAATAATATTTTTGAAAAGAAATTTATTGTTAATCAGCAATACAAGATCATAAATATTTTCCAGGACTATATTAAAATTAAAAAAATTTTTTAAACATTGATTTTCTTCCTCCAGAAAATAATTTAGAAACCTTATTACATACTCTTAAAGTATCGTAGAATCCTGAATTTTTGCAAACATTATGGTTTCCACAATCAAATTTAAAGTAACATTATTTAAAGTATAAGTATATATAAATGGAGAAAATGAAACCCGTGTTTTAAAAAATAATTACATAATTATTAAAATGTGAAAAACTTCAAAAGTATGAAGAGAACTTATTTTAAAATAAATTATATATTTTTGATATTTATTTACTCTTCATATAATTGTTTGTATAATTTTAGTTTTTGTATAAAAAAATTATAATATAAGTTTTTATGAAAATTATTTAATTCATTATTTTACACTGATTATATTTCAACTGACCTGCCCTGTTCATTAGGGACTTTGATACCAAAATGGCTGGGCTCAGAGCCATTGCCTACCCAGAAGTAAGCGTCTGGTCCGCCACCGTCGTAATGCAAATTTGGAATGTAGATCGTTTTGCTGTCTAGAATACTGATGTTGCCGCTGCGGAGGCCGTGCGCCAATCTCGAAAATTCAGGAAGTACTTGCAATTTCGGTACCTTTAAGTCAGATGGTATGAAAACATCGCCGAAATTGACCTGGAACATGTGGAAATAGCGTATTTATTTCTGTCTCACATACAACAATTTCAACGTCTCTCTCTCTCTCTCTCTCTCTCTCTCTCTCTCTCTCTCTCTCTCTGCCCCTCCTTCTCTTCCTCTTCCTCTTTCCTCTCTCTATGATTCTAATTACTTTTATAAAGAAATGGTGCTGCCTTTAAATTTCTCGTACAGCTCCCCCAGTAACGTCTGTAGGTTAATATCTTTTTTAATTATTTAGTCTTAATTGTTTAATTTTATGTAATGATAATATATATTTTCACAATTTGAATTTACATTAAAAAAATTAATAAGTTTTCATGCAATATAATAATTTTTTATCAATTTTTAGTACTACATTTTCTTATTTTTACCAACATGAGCAAATATGGTATTAAAAAATTCTGAAAAAATTCTCAGAACCTTATGAGAAGAAAATAAATAATTTTTATCTCTTACAGTTTTTCTGTAAAGTTGATAGTATTCGAGTAAAAAATTAATGAAGACTAATTTTCGGCAATTTTTATTAGCAATTAATATCTTTTTAACTATTGCGAAAATTGCAAAATGGTAGAGGACTTTTCTTCTCAGTTTAGTCTATTCTGTCTCTGTGCGAAAGATTTATCGTTACTTTTGGAACACCCTATATATTGACAAAGATTAAACAAAAGAAAGAAAACATACATGTATGAAACATATTTTATACATAATTATATATACATTTATATATTTTTATATAAAAAAATTTTTAATAGAGAGAAAAGTAAATTTTTTTATAGTTTTGTAATTTGAAGTTATTTTACCAAATCGTTCCGGCAAACCCGCTAGTTTATCCTTTCAAAGATATGCATTTATATCTTCACAATGTCGTCGAAAGAGTCGATCTATCATCCCATACCCAGCGTTCGAGTATGGTTGACGTACCGATGAGGGGTTTCGGCTCGTTTATATTCTAAGTTCCGTCAAACGTCTTAGTGAGGAACATGAAAACGTAAGAGAAGAAAGTCGGGAAAAGAATGAAGAGAAGTAAAGAAAGAGAGAGGCAGAGAGTAAAGAAGCAAGTTATCGGTCGAAAGTTCGTAAAATCCAAGAAACCGATTCCACCCTCCGTATAGAGAGTGGGGCTACATCCGTTCTCCTTCTCTAGGGAGCGTTTTATGGGAGAAAATTCAACGTCCGCGACGATTTCTCAGCTCATTCCGAAACCCCGAACAAATCTATTCGTGAATGGCGAAATAGCGAGCTTATATTATACCAGCCCTCCTCGAGCGGATTTCCTTCGTTTTCTGTCTCGCGAGAATAATATAATCGAGTTTCTGCTAAAAGGTGATCCTCTTTTAAAAAGCTTTCCTACATAAGCAAACTGCTACCTCAATTCTTCAAAATTGGATCTTTCAATACAAAAATATGAAGAATATTAGGATAAATCAATGAAAATAAATGTTTAACATATTATTAAATGTTGTACATACGTAATTATTTTAGATAATAAAAAAGCTTAGATTTTATGTAACCGTAAAAATCATTAATATTTACGCACATCAAGTACTTTTATGAATATTTTTATTTCGTAAATGAATAATTTCTTGAGTAATTGCATCATAATAAATTTATGCGCAAATCGTCCAAACCAGTTCAAATAGAGATATTATAATTACGATTGAAAGAGATCCTTGTCACTAGTAATTTCGCATTTTTATTACGATCAGTAGCTGGCTAATTAAAATTTTTAATTTAAAATTGGAATGAATTTAATTGAATTGCTAAAACAGAAATTAGGTAAATAATAGTATCTGCGAGAGACTAAATCAGAAAGATGTATATGCAAGAAGTCTGAGCCCGCAAATAGTTCGCTAACTAAGATTACGTCTTTGAAATCGCGATGAGCTATGATTTTCCCTGGAAACAGCTTCCCGAGGAATATGCTCTGGAAGTTACAGAGTACATTTTGCAGAATTCCGCGTGCGGTACACAAATCAACGGCGCGGGAGTTTCTTCGGTTTTGCAGAAGTTCCTTTGTGTGATATATATGACAGTGCGCCAATTTCATCTCTAACAAGCACATCAGACGAAATGGCAGGAAAATTTGACGTTTGCATGTTGTACCCATGCCATCATTTACATTTCTATATATTCCCGAGAAATACTTTACTCGCATCCTTTGAAGTCTAGAAGCTCCACAGCTCCGTAATTAATTCTCTCCAATGTCAATTGCTCTCCTTAACAAGTTATCAAAGATATCGCATAAAGTATTAAACAAATATAAGATTGAACTTCCATTTTCTCATCAACAAAATTTCAGTTATGTTCTTATGAAAATTATTATATGAAAAGAAGAGTTTGTCAAGTATCTAAAAATTTAGTTCGATACAAATTTGAAGATATTCTTATTGAATTATCAAAATAATTATGTAAAACGTTCAAGTTGTTTACTAGAATGTCAAAACTTTTTGTAACATTGCTTATCACGTTTAAGTTTCCTACAGAATTATTTTGATGGTCTAACAAAATTATTTTCAGGTTGTACTTATATAAATCTTTTATAGACACTTTAGCAAACGTTCTGTTTGTGCATAAATCATTAAAAGAGAACGCAAAGAATTAAATACAAAAATTAACTGAAATATTTATTATATTACAATAGCAAAACTTACAGTCTGAATAAGCAAATATTAATTCTATCAAATACATTTCAACATTAAATTTGTATTTTGCTTTACCTCTTTCTCTTCTCTTGTTTTGTGCGATTCGCGAATTAAACATGTACATAATAACGTTGTAGGGGAATCATTAATTACAGATTAATTTATAGCTGATCTAAATTTTACGCAGCCTTTGTAGAGACGATTTGCAAGTAGGCAATACTTATTCCTCAATTTTTCACGAATCGTTTTGAATCAACAACACGCGGCCGCCCACTAATCTTATCATTAATAATAATTATTATTGACTAGTTAGGATGAACTCCCTTGAGACTCCGAAATTTGCATGCGCATTAATCCCATTTCGTTTAAGGGCTCGTCAATCATATCACCCTCGACTAGCTGATGGCTCGGTATACGCCGAGAAATGTTCTGTACGAATGAGCCACGAGATGGAGCTCTTGACAATTTGAATGAAGCATACTTAAATTGGCCTTCCAACTGCAGCCGCTTAATATAATCGAATAGGTGCTACAGTTATCCGATGGGAATTAGCAAATATTTATCGGTTAATTTGAAATTTTGCTGAGAAAATAAATAATGTTCTTTGTTGATAAAAAAAAATTCGACAAAAATGGAAATTTGAAATTCAATCAAAAAAATTAAATTTTTTTTTTGTTATAGAATGATACTTATTTATCGCGACATCGTTTCTTTAATAATTTTAGTATACGCGTAATCGATAACAGTCACTGCAAGTTTCCGAACTAAATTTATGTTCGCAACTTCGACTGATTCCGGAGACTGCGGTAATAGCTCTTTGTAATGGAACGACAAGAAATTACTCCATTCAGCGACATTAACCTCCTACGTCGACGCGTATATTGGCAGTAAATTTGATAACACCCACGTAGCTTTCCTTAATTATCGATAGCCTCCAGTATTAAACAGTGATGTAGCGAATATATGATGTTACTCATTCAACGAAATGAACACCCACTCGTCGACGTGTTGATTCGTATCCCACGTCACAACTTATAATAGACAAAATGTGATTTAATAAAATATAAAATATATAGTCTTTAGCCAAAGAGAGAGAGAGGGAAAGAAAGGAGGAGGGGGAAAGAGAGGGAGAGGGGAAAGAGAAAGATAACGTTAATATATCTGACGGTACTTTTCAAATAGCTTTCTGTATTGAAAGTCAGGATATATTAGAAAAGTGCAATATTTTCACATCTAATTTGCAAGTTTTTTACTCATATGACAAGTTATTGAACGACATGATATAAAATAATGTGACGCAGTACAAAAAATGTTTATAAAACTGGAATATAAAAAAAACTGAGATTACAATTGCATAAACAATTAATATCTGCAGATTAAAAAAATTCTTCTATGTGATTGATAATTAACTATTACCTATGAGCTATTTTTCTCAGACGTATGTGGACAACTTATAATAAACGCGATTATACGAGACACGACATATGTAATAAACAGAAGCTATTTAACATGCAATTTTGTGTGTGTGTATATTCTTTTTATATTGTAGAAAACATAACGAGATATATTCGTATTACGACTGGATTATCAAATATCCGACTGTTATCGGAGTTTTAAAACCACTTGCACCACAGATTCAATCGCATAGATATCGCGATACATGGTATCACTCGATAACGAAATATTGCTAATAATTAAGTGAACGGCGCTCAAATCGAGTGCCTTAAAAAAATCTGCGCGAATATTGACAGGAATTATGACTCATATTATGATATAAAACATATAATCGTGCTAAGTAATTTTAATGCATCCTAAAAAGTGAACCAATAAATTCAAGATGTAAGAATATATGAATATACATGTAACTAAAACGCTTTAGTTTGTCGAAGCGTATTTTATTTTTATCAGAATAAACTAATTCTATTCAAATCAATTATTTTGTTACCAGACTTCGTGTAGAATTCAATGATTTCTGAAAACTCGTCGCACGCTCATTTAATCGGAGATTACAATATTAAATGGTAAAGTGGCTCTTTTAAGAATTGGCGAGAAGAAAATTTAAAGTCGAAAGAATCAGATTTAGATCAATTTTCTCAAAAGTTTTTTTTTTAAAGGTACATTTATTCAACGTCACTCCCTGCAATTCAATGATATCGGAATTCGCGCCCCCGCGCCGTGATATATCGACCCTCCGTTAATTTTTCATCGAGAAACCGACATGGTCCCTCGAAATCTCTCCATCGTTTAATCTTTTCGCGATGATTTCTCAAGAAAAGCTCGTTTCGATCCGATTGTCCGCGATTGACGACTGCTGTGTAAGAGGGCTGCGTACATCCCGGTTTATAAACCGGGATGCGGCAGTGCGGGGATTCTCCTCGTCAATCCGATACCTTTGATGTAGCCGTTACATCCCCGGTCCCTTCATTGCGCACTGGAGATTTCGAGCGGGTTCGCTGTAACGTCCCGTCTTCCCTAATAGACTGTTTATCTCGTAAGCTCAGATTTAGATTCGGATTAGGGTCTATTATGCGAACTTCCCTACGAGAGCATGTGCATACGTGTAAGACAGGAGTGTAGCTATTAAAGCAAGAAACTAAGTAGTATTTCATTAATTTTTTCCATCTTTTTTATAGTAAAAAAAAAAGAATAATTGATGGGACTTCATGCTATCATTTTAATTTAAAATTATGCAGATTATTGAATTAAATTAGTAACAGTGCATCATATAGCTATCCAGTTTATATTTATTTATCTATAAAATTAATCTAAAAAATTATTTATAAGAAAATTCTAATGTAATCCTCTCTCTAATTTCTAACTTTCCTAGTAAAATCCTAAAATAGTCAAACAGAGTGCAGATCATCATGACATCAAAATGACGCATAATAGCTACAAAATGAATACTGAAAGTCACTTTTCAACCAATCACGATTTATTTTAACGTTTTTTTGACATGATTTGTTATTCTGCTTGGATAAATTTTACAGATTAAACAAAATTATCTATAAGAAAATCTTAAAGCTATATCATTGATTCAAGCACACACGTATGTCAATGATTAGAACGTCTTGATAGAAACTATTTTTTATGATCCACAAAAGATTCTATGATTTACAAGAGTTTCTGTGGATTACACTAGCCTCTAAAAAACCAATAAAACGCTCGAAGCTGCGCAAATATAATTGCGAGAGATACGAGTAATTATCTTGAAGACGGTCGAGTAAAACATTGTCGAATTAATGCTCACCCTGTTTTGTCATCTTTACAGTTATTACTAATACAAGTTTTCGTATACAACACGTCTAAAAACTCGCGAAGATCTTTAAAATAATTTTTAGTACTTTACATAAGCATTAATTTAGTTTCAAATGATGAGAAAATTAAGGATATTTAAAACAACATTTAAAAATCTTAAAATTATATATAAAATATATGAAGCAATTTTGAAAAAATTTAAAGTTAAAATCATAATAATAATATAAACATTGCTAAATATTTAGCAAATATCAATTTATAGTAGTTTACGAATCTTTCTACCTTTTTTAAATTTTTCCTTGAACATTCGTTAAATTTTATTTCTACAACTGTAAGACAATTAAGAAATACTAACTTCGACAGTCAACTCTAATGAGAAAGTAAGTTTTTCTTGAAATGAGCAAACCTCGTTTTCAAATTATTATGCCTCTAGCTCAATAATTGCTCAAGTCGACGTACTTCAACTTCATTAGTATTGAAGAGTGCTTCCAAAGAAAAATGAGAAACGAAGTATTTTATATTAATTCAACCTTTATTTTACTCTACTTCTTTCGCGCATTTCATGTACGTAGTATACTCCTTTATATAAAATAAATATTTTTTATAACTAAACAATGATATTTTTAGATATGAAACATTAATAATCAACCATTTGACATATGTATATAAATGATATCATCAAAGATATGTGGAAACGTTACATTAAGTGTCAATATCTTCGCCTAAGAAGCAATAAAATAACGTATCTATCTCTTCCTGTGTATGTATTACGGGGGCGTTTTTCACTCCCCCATACAATTGAGATCTGTGCACTACTGATACACCCGTTATAACCGGTGGGTGGCTACTCGAGCAGTCGATATTCAATCAAATAAATCCCCCTAACAAACTGGAGAGTCACGGATAGCATCGAGAAACAATTCGAGAAGGGAAGAGGGATAAAGCACGGTGAATCTGTGAGAGAGAGAAAGAGAAAGGCGGAAATGAGGGACGAAAATAGAGAAAGGAAGGAGGGGGCAAGGCAGATGGGGAGAAGAAACGAATGAGTACGAAGGGGACATTACGTATCGCGGAGATTCCGGTCCCGAGCCGGGGCTGTATATTATTTTAGCGCCTTATCAGGTCTGTATCACCCTTCGTCGCACGGGGCGTCGTCCCCCACAACGCAATCGCCCCCTGTCGCGAGACGTACGTCCTTTCGGAAATTGAGACATCAGGTCTCGTTAGGCGATGCAATAGCATCGTCCCTTGCGGCTATTCCACCGGTTAGCTGCGCGAAGGCGTGTGTCCGTGTGACGATATAGTTTATAGCTTCTGTAATGCGATGCACGCATGTGATCATTCCTCAAGGGCTGGTAATACTATAACACGGTGCTAGTAACAACATTCATTGATAGCTTAGGGTTGATCCTCTAGGAGAGTCTGTACGCATAAAATACAAAAAAAATAGAGTTCGAATAGTATAAGAAAAAAGAGTAAAAATAATAACACATACAGCAAGATAAAAGAGCAAAAAAGAGTTTAAGTTATAAGAAAAAGAATACCTATATTTAAAAAAATTATAATAGAAGGGAAAACAGAAATTAAATGTAGAATTAATTAAATAGCTATAAAATAAAGATTAAGGAGTAACAAAAAATATGAACAGGTAAATCATAAACAAGTATAAATTTTGAGTGAAGCCTTAAGGTAAAATAGGGTAAGACACTTCGATAGGGAATATCTCCATCATAAATATTTAAAAAATGGCAACTCTTTTGAATAATTTGTCTATACCGTCTGGTAGGTGTCCTCTTTTACCTATAAAGCTTCATAAGATACTATATTTTTACTATTTTATATATTATTTATTATTCTAGATTGAATTAATTGTTATAAGATTGGATATATTATTGCAAGAGAAAGAAAGAAGAGAAAGTTGTCTAAAATCAACATTTACTAATACAACATATTTTTCGATAAACATTTCTTTGCTGAATAAAAATTATTCTACTAAGGCTGCGTTCCATTTAACGTTCGCAACGCTTGCGAACATCGTTTGTCCTTGTATAACATTTGATAAACAACAAGGATGAAATGATTCCACGAGCATTGTGGGCGTTAAGTGAAACGCAGCCTAAGTAAGAGAAGCGCCAATTACGATGAAAGTTAGATGTTGGAATAATATTTCTATATGTATGTATTTAAATACACTTATTCCAGATATTTGACTGAGCGCAGATTACTTTGATATCTGCAACACAACCAATTGAAATAATAATCATCTCACAAATTAAATTAATCATTGAATTGAAAATTATTCAATAAAATTATTATCTCCTAATTTCAAATATTTATGGCCATATTACTTCTCTTATTATTCCTATTTCATTTGTTGACATCGATCGACGTGTGTTTTAATAATTTCTTATTAATATCTTTTCATAATAAGAACATCTCTTAAAGAGATATCTCATATGCTTCTTCACGTAAGATTTTTTTTTACGTTGGAAAGAATTGAATAATCCGTATCATCATTCGACAAAAGTAAAATTCGTACTAAAGATACGATTTTTGTGTAAACGCGTATCGTCTTGCTTAGTAAGATCAAAACATATCCTTTTATGAACGTTCTATAGGATCCCAATTCAAAGTCGGAGGACAAACAATTGGCAAGAAAAAGGTTCAAAAGAGTGAGAGAAAGAGAGAGAGAGAGAGAGAGAGAGAGACGAAAAACTGTGCGAGAGAGATAGCAGGTTGAAATCAGAGTTAAAAAAGGCCTTCTATTCGCGAGATCGTTTAAGTAGATGATAAATTAAACGAGTCTTCCTCGTCTCCGTAGTACCTCTATATCTTTAGCCACCAGATTTAATGGAGCTTTTTTAACCGAAACTTTTTTACTGCCTCGGATAAGCTTTTGTTAAATATGTTCTACTGGCCTAGAGTTTAATTACGTGGGTTTTGAGCATCGTTTAAAAATTCACTTTTAGCGGAGCAATACTTGAGAGGGTACAACGAGGGTACAACTAGACTGATTTGAATTTTCGTCCACAAAGGTAACGTTCGCGAAATTTAATGAGGAACGAACGACAAAATTATGTTTATTAGCTCGGAAGTAAAAGTAAAATATTATATTAGCATATAATGACAATTATTTATTTCACATACTGAGAGAAAAATTTTTTATTTTTGTGACTATAATTATATGTTACTATAATCATGGTTATTACTGCTATTAATATTAGTAATAATAAATATACATATACACAGGGTCCGAAATGAGAATCCCTTAATATTTCGGAAACTAAGCATTTTCGAAAGAAATGTTTCAGACAAAAGTTGCAGGGTTTATTTAACGATCTTATCAGTTTGACCTTAGGTGACGCTGCTAAGGTCAAAATGACCAAGGTTATCAGCGTATTTAATTCTTTTCACGTTAAAAATAGTTTATCTATGACAGAACTTGACAATTATATTCATTAAAATGTTATTGAATCGATTCTGGACTCAAAGTTACGAAATATTTATTACTTAGGATATTATTAATAAAAATGTGGTGACATTGCGTAATGACTCGAAGAAAAAAATGGGTGGTAATGTGGCCTTTCATTAAAAAAGCCTTAAAATATTAGTTTTGTTTAGAAAACAGTATTTGGTTACAAAATTACCAAAAAAGTAAAACATTTAAAATGTATGCAAATGAATGTATATACATTCACATAACTTCTGCATATAAGCTGTTCAGTACTAAAAATCTCAGTACTAAAAATAGTACACGTAATATAAACTATATATTAACAGTAGAGTTACAATCGATTATCAAATAATTATTTTAATATGAGAACCTCAAAAAAGAGGTCGTGAGTAATCAATATCCATAGAAGGCCACATTAGTAAAATGCCATGGTATTGTTTAAATTTGTGTAACTCAAAATATATATAGTCAAATAAAATGTCAAATAGCAAATAATACGCTCAAAAATACATATATTCGTGTAATAATATGCTCAAGTTATGAAAATTGAGGGGAAGTAGGTGTAATTAAATGCTAAAGTGTACCTCAGAAACGTTTCGAAATACTTGAAAATAAAAATGCGTTATAAGTGCTGATTATTGAGTATTGGTAATATTAGCGTTATGGTGTAACGGCGAGCTACTGAACTAATAATTCCATAAGTAATCATTAAGATTCACTGTATAATAGCGGAGATATTAAGGAAGGCCACAATATATACACTGGCCATAATACCACCTTCTCCTCTATGATTGAATTTATCAAATTTCCAATTTATATAACCAGATTTTTTCCAGTGAAAATATCTCTTTTTACTCTATGCAATATGAACTATTTAAAAAAATGACATATACTTTTAAATATAAAATTATTTTGTGAGAATTGTGTGTGTGTGTGTGTGTGTGTGTATTTTCTATATTAAATATTGAAGCCGATTAGCTTTCTTTTCCTTCTGAATTGATGCTCAGAATTACTAACAATAACATTCCTCTCCGATTAGTTTTGCAAAAATATCTGTGATCTCTAAAGATGACTAAGCTGGCTCTCCAGGTATGTTACGACGATATTAGTAGCAATGTAGCTCATCCTGCTGTAGTATGAATGACGAAACTTTCCCAGCGATAGAAGGACCGGTGGGCGGTCCTTCGGGATACCTGGAACTTTCGTAAGCTCCCGTCCAATCGGCGTGTTGGAAAACGAGAGGTAGATAGAGAGGATAGAGAGGATGCTGAGAGGGACACGGAAGAGCTGGCAGGGTGAGGAAACAGAGCTTTTTCTCTGAGTAAAAATGACAATTTTTGTCGGAATACATAACTGTGGTTAAATGCATGCGACGTTAACTTCGCTTTACTTTGCTGCATTTCTTTTTTTTTCGTTGCACTTCCTTCAGTTATGTTCATATGCACATTTTGCGCGATTTCTCCTGCCTTTCGTTGACGAGCCGACGACTTTTGTCGATTGGTTCCAATCGCAAGTATTGGATGGCTGTTTGAAGGGAAGGGTCAATAATCTAGTACAGAAGGAAGAAGCAGTTTTAGAAGCCAAAGTCATGTCAGACGTGATAACACGTAGGGTAAAAGACCATATTACTGACAGTGTATACATTACTGTCAATCAAAATTAAAATGCATTTTGAGGTGGAAAAAGTATATCTTACATTGTTTTATTAATTTTTAATAGAATTTATAATATATCTAATTATTATTACAACAGTTAACTGAAAATGAAAACCAATCCTTTATAATTACAAATAAAACTTAAAGTTCGAGAAACGCATCAACGTGTCAATCGACGTGTGTCTTTAGGTACCCAAGACTCAAGATTGCTCGAATCATCGAATATTTTCGAAGATATTATTATTGTAACACTATTATTCCAGTACTAAATACATTAGATATTATTCTAATACATCGGATATTTATATATATTCTCAAATATCATTCTCAAAATATTATTCTCAAAATTAAAATCATTAAAAAAAATAAACAGTAGGCTATCTACTTTATTTAATTAAGTTTGGTCTTTATTTTATTAAATAAAAAAAAACAATTTTATTTAAACTCTTTTATTTTATTTGTAAAGTTCATAATTGGAATAATTAGAAAAAAATTTTTAATACTTAAATTATATCGTTAATTGTATAAATATACTAGAAATCAAATATGACTAAACGCTTAATATGGTCCAGTAATATGGTCTTTTACCCTACAATGTTATTTCTTGTTACATTAATTCTGTGAAAACGTGCGAATTTCTCCTCTGACACAAATGCAATGCAGTTGGTATTCCAACGTAGAAAAGAACAATTTCTGGTGTTTGTTTTGCAAAGCCGCGAGCAGTAATATTTTTTTTCATATACTGAACGCTGAGCGTTTCCAGTTTCAAGCCCTCGTAAGAGAAAAACACATGTCTGCTTGTCGAATAAAAGTATTGTAATATATGAACGTGCGACGATAAATATAAAATACTAATAACAGTATTTTTATAGATACTACAAAAAAATGACTTGAGCTCTCTTTCCCGTTTGCGTTGTTATAGATTATTTTCGTAATGAAGACTCGAATTTGCTCATTGCCTTCTTTGTACATCGTCGAAAAAATAGGTATAAACTTTTAATAAAAATAGCAGCGGAGCTGTTTACCGTCGAAGACTCACGGAAAACCCAATTTATGTCAACCACTTCGATTTATTCATTTTCGATCGAGCTCCCATTGATATCCAGAACGTAGCATGGGCGTGTGTACGTCAGTGCAATCGATGTCTATTCGATGGGATCCGATACATTCGGCATACATCAGCATCAGCTGGAATATACACCCACGAGGACGAGTCGACGCGTAGGTGATGCCAAAATGGCGCACGAGACATTTAATGCCCTTCGACCTTCCGTAGATTACACGTGTACTATGTGTGTACTTGACTCTGAAGTTGCTTGTTAAAGATCTATTTAAATGAAATCTAGTTTGTTATTGCCTCAGAAGCTGTTAAAAACGAAATCCTTAAAAACGAAGTATTTATGCATGAACATGCAACGTAAATCTGTCTACGATGAATAATAAAACATAAATAAATAATCAAAATCATCGTACAAATGCAGAATGGAACGTATAAGTATTAATAGCAGTAAATTTAGACAATCGATAAGATAATGCGCAGAAGTTAACAAATACAATAGTTAATCGTACGTGGGTATCGAATGCGCGTTATTGTAAAAGAAACCATTATCACAATCCATTCATATTTTTCGAGCGTGGATATGATTGGATACGCAAATTACGATAAATAAAAGCAAAAATTTTTGTTATCTCCCTTTCTTCAACTTTTTTTCGTGGCATTATTTTAAAATCCTTTCTTCAAAATATTCTTTTTCTTTCAAATATAAACGCTTAAAGTGAGACTTGGACACATTAAAAAGTATAATGTAAAGATCTCTTCTAATATGTGCTAAATGACAAATCGAGAATCACCAATATGATTCAAACGATATACAATACAAAGAAATTAGATTAAATTCATCCTTCCTAATTATGTCACCTATCTCTTGAACCATATTAATAATTCTCCATTTGGGTTATTTAGCGCATTACTTTGTGTCGCATGTTATATTATAGTAATATAATATATAGTAATAAGTCTATCTCTTGTTACTGACTGAATGATAAATCTAGTTGCCGAACGACTTCGAAAATTGTCTAATCAAAACTATCGTACGAGGAGATACTTTCAAGATCGAAGGCTCTGACCTTCGAAGGCAAACTCTTGGCCCTCGACCTCGACAGCTCGACATCTCGCCGGTCATCAGGGCCGTGAGGTTGAGCCTTCTACTTTCAAAATGGCGGCGACTCTAGATACGGAATACCGTGGCATAGACAGAAGAGAGAGACGAAGTGTGGAGGGCAAGAGGTAGATACGCCAGACAGTCCCGAAAGAGTGAGAAGGACTCGAGAACGAAGGGAAGAGGGGAGAGATAAAAAAAAAAGTATGAAAGCTTTGCATCATTTCCAGAAATGAAACGGTGGATAGACAGAGCGACAGCGTAGAAACGAATGGTACAACGAAAAGCCACAGTTACGGAAGACGCAGAAATGCGAGAAGAGAGGAAAGGGTTGCACGACGAAAGAGAGAGCCAACAGAACGAGGATGAGTGATATGTACGGGATGGAGTGAAAGAGAGGGGGGAGGGGGGAGAAAGAGAGAGAGATATCTTTCTCCGACTACCAGCCAGCCAGTCAGCCAGCCCCGGCCAACATCGACCGGGTATTGTCGCGTCTGCGCTTGCGTCACTGTTATCCAGGACTATCAACCTTGCCTCAATTCCTGATCGTCCGTTTTCCGTGTCCCCGTTCATGCTCATGTGTGCGTGTTACCTGTGCTCCGTGTACGTACGCACGTGTAACGCGCGTGCATACGTGTGCGCTACGGACACGCGGTATCCCGTGCGACTCGCGCGCGGCGAGTCATCCCCCGCGAGAGAGCGAGGCGTTCGTCGTGTGCCGCGCCGACCGATCGTGCGGCACGGCGGATCGAATCGATGGACGTCGAGGTTTCTCGTGTTCGCGGATAGTCATTTTCTGCATGATCAATGAAGCTCCAAATATGTGAAAGCCAACGCGCGTTATCATCGAAACGATTGTTTCCTGGGAGCGGCATTTAGCACGTTAATAATATTGAGTTATTACGTTTTTGTTGCTGACTTGTCGTTAGCGAAGAAAATAAGCATAACATCTACCAGTTGTATTTTAGTAATAGGTATACAAATTTTTAATAAAGCAAACTCTCTGATATAACACGATAAAAATAAAAATACGTTTCACCAACGAGATCTTTTAATTTTACTCTGAAATAATTATCCTATCTAATGCTATAATAAGTGCTAGTGGAAAAGTTACCAAAGCTTTCTATATTTTTGGCCAGCAAATTATTGAAATAATTTAAAATTTTTAACAAGTTATATGTAGAAAAGAAAAAAAATGAATATATTAAATATTTTAATCATGTTTACACACATATAATATTCTATGTGAAGTCAAATTAATGTAACTTTTTTACGACCTTTAATCTTCTGTCTGCAATCATATTTTTATTTCTCCCATCTAGATCTTTATTTCCAGCCCCAGTTTTTATTAATTTAAGCTTTCAAAAAGTATGGAAAAATTCAAGGTTACTTTTCAACACCTCTGCTAGATTACTAAATAATTTTTCAATTTAAATGTTAAAATTTTTATTTAATAAAAATTAAAATTTGTGTAAAAAAATAAAGGTAAAATTTGAGAGTAAAATTTTATTTGTGCCAAAAAGATCTAAATTGCAGATTCAGATCGAAGATTAATTAAAATGTAAGTAAGTGTAAGTGTGTAAATATAATTTAGAATTTTAAAAAACCTATACACTGTTAAATGCATAATATCAAATATCCAATTAAACCTAATTTGAATTATTTTTAAATCACTTCTAGAATCCGACCGAAACTTTTGCCGAAACTGAACCGAAACACTCGACAACATGTCAATTTCAATTGAAACCAAAACCAAAATTAAAAAACAAAAATCCTATAAAGGCCATATGTATAATAGACATACCCATATATCGTACCTATACTTTTTCTTCATAAATATCATAATTTATTGAAACAATAATTAAATTTCGGCCGAAATCGAAAACCGAAATTTCGGTTGTGTGTCAATTTTGGCCAAAGAATATAAGTACTTCTGCATAAACATATATCATAATTTAATTATTGAAATAATATTTATAATAATTACACATATTAAAATTAATATTTATGAAGAAGAGCTATATGGTTTTAGTCGAAACTGGCACGTGGTGTGTGTTTTCAGTTTCGACAGAAGTTTCAGTCGGATTCTAATCATTTCAGTATAAGTCGCCACTGCACTGCTCCTATTCAATATGTCGTTAATTTAACTAAAACAATGAAATTAAATTGAAATAATTAAATTAAACATTTTAATTTAAGAAAATGTATTAAATTTGACTTAAATTTAATTTGTTATTTAGTACATACTAAGTGCAATGTTGTTTACTTTAATACTTAAGCAATTATACAGGAATGGATTGATTTACAGTTTGACACACAAGGAAGTTAAAAATATCAAAATATTATTCAAAGCATGGGTTACCATTGTTCTTTTTTATCTAACAGTGTAGTAATTAATTATAATTTATTTTTCCCTAATTTAAATATATATAATATTCTATTACAAATATATATATATATATAAAATTTCGATTGTATAAACAATTAGTTATAGACAATAAATCCTAATCGGAAATCGTAAATATATGCTTTAGCGCTTTGGTTAATTTGTCCACCTATTTGTACATCGACATCGTACACGGAATCGCATGCCGACTGCTACTGTATCACCTAGTGACAAGTCGTTTGCCAATTTGTCAAGATTATTGATGGTCGTATCAATGGATAAATGCTTTACGTGTGACTGCACTCGCTATACGAGTTATTGTTGCTTTAACAAAATTAGTCCCGCGAAAGTTAAGTCAAATTAAGCGAAGATAATGATACACACGATTAAAGTAAAACGTTAATTGCAAGAATGTAGATAAAAATAAAAATATAATACATGATAGAGTTATAGCATGTACAAAATTTTTAGTCTCTCTCTTAAAAAAATATAAAAATATTAGTGTAAATTAATAATCTTACTTTTTTTTAATAATCTTCCTTTATATTTATACCAATTTCATTAAAATATTTATGCAGCAGTACATTTATATTATATTTATACTTATATCGGTTATTTCATTATCCGATTTAATGTGAATCCTAGGTCGAATAATCAGAGAACTCGGATAACAGAAGTTATATTTTATTCTATTAAAAAATCATATTTTAGAAATAGAAATTAGTTTAATATATCCTCAAACTCTATATCAACTCTTCTTAAAATCTTAATCAAATAAAAAACACAATAATTCTTTGATACATTATGGAGCAAGTATGGCGTGTACACGGGAGTGCTGTGCACACAGAATCAAAAAGAGAGAGAAAAAGACAGACGGGGGAGGAGGGGAGAGAGAGAGAGAGCGCTCGGAAACGAAGTCGGTTAATTCAAGTTCTATTGTAATATACATGATACTTGTACGATTTATTTGTATTTGTCTTAAGAAAAATTTTAATTCGTTGAAGAAATATATGAGTTGTCAAAAGATAAAAATATTAAAAAGATAAAAACTATTAAAAAAATAGTTACGTTAATGTCACTCATATGAAAGGCTTAGAGCGATAAGAGGATATCTACTTCACAAAGATATTGTACGTCCGAACTAAAATCTACAAGACACTTTCCCAAATAGCCCGTAAAGATATTGCGGAGACTTCATGTCCGATATGAAATCGATTATTAACGTTGACTTCGGCGAAGAACGGATTCAACGACATGGAACGACTCTCGAAGTTATACGACGTGCTCGGAAAGCATCACCAATACAATGAATGATGTCAATATAGAAAAAAAAAACGTTTCAAAGCTTTTACGCATGCCTCCATGAACTTATCAATGTCGCTTTTATATTCTACATTGTTGACGGAATCGCAAAATCGCTCACACATATCACTAAATTCGATTATTTCGCTGAAATGACTGACGGGTTACAAAATTTTGACCAAAAATGATTTTATCATGGTGTATTTGCAGATACTTATTTCGATATATGCGATGAAAAAACGGTGATGAAACAACGTGATATGTTAATGTATATTAATAATGCATTTTATAAATAATAAATTGTTCAAGCGCAACGAAAAATGCGTGTTAGTTATTACTGTTCCTGTTTCACGGCTCCATTAACGCTCATTTCGAATCAATTTGGTCAAGTCAATGTAAAATAATCAGATTATATGTAAATATAACAAAGAAATAGTTGGTAGATAAAAAGCGAGTAACAATAGTAAAGTGTATTCATTAATAATTTCACTTTTTATTGATAAATAATAAATTGTGAAAGCGCAACGAAAAATATGCGTTATTTATTACTGGTCCTGTTTTCCAGCTCCATTAACGCTCATTTCAGCTCAATGTAATCAAGTCGATAGAAAATAATCACATTAAAAAAATATATATAACGAAGAAATAACAGTAAATAATATATAAAATGAAAGCAACAATAGTAAAATGTATTCATTAATTTCAATTTCTAATAGCAAATTTAATTCAATGTAATTATCTCAGCATCTCTTCATAGTTTTCAGAAAGATATTATTAATATTCAGGTTAAGAAAACCCATTCGGTATTATTATATGATAGAAAGTACACACCATACTGAATAAAAAAGCTTTAACAGTAACACTATTCATTGGGTCATCTCCAATTTGGCTCAAATAGCATTTTTTGTTTAGTATTTGGAATGTAGAATCATGTAGAAAAGGAATTATGTGCTGAGGGAATCATTCAAAATTATGGTGATTCGTTATTTTTCAGTGAAAATCGGAAAATCTGTAAATCCTCATATAAGCTTCATGAACACCAATTTTCTTTTTTCGTCCTTCTTATCGTGATCTTAAGAAAAAGACGTTATTTTTTATTGAATGGGTAAAGCTGTAAAGTATTCTCAGCAAAAACAATATCTTTCGATAAACGATCAATAATCGAGTCTAGCATAAGGATATTCAAAAATTTATTTAATTAATATAAAATTTAATTATTATAAGAATAAAAATAAAATAATAAAAAATTAAAAAAAATTGTTTTTATTCTTGTAATAATTAAATTTTGTTAATTAAATAAATTTTTGAACACCCTACTAGGTTTGATTATTGGTCGTTTGTCGAAAGATATTGTTTTTGCTGTACATTTATTCGAGCATCATATTTATTTTGTTATTAAAGTATTCTCCATATAAATTTTATACCAAATAATGAATAAATAAAACGGATGTTTTATTAAAATAATTTTCATCTTCATTTTTGTCTTGATTCTTTAACATACAGAGCAAAAAAATAACATTTTTCTCTTAAGATCACGATAAGGACGAAAAAAGACCAAAATTGGTGTTCACTCAATTTACGACTTATGGCTGAGCTTATGCGACACGCTTGTCGCAGTCGTAAAAAGTTGAAGACCTGTTACACAATAGGGTCGCAAGCTGTAAGCCGTAAGAAATTGACCAATCATAGTCGAATATAAGAAAAATAATCGACTATAACTGGTTAATTTCTTACGATTTATAGGGCTTACGGTCCTATTGTGTAAACAGATCGAAGTTGACTCAACTCCGTACGACAAGAACTCTTACGACTGCTCAATCATGCGACTAGCAGCAACACTGTTGCGATATTCTCATACGACATGCGACACAGCTTGTGCGATTATTGTAGACGAAGCTTAAAAGCCAATACGTCAGTTATGATACTAACATATAAAATTGTGTATATCTCAAAAAAGGTTGAGCTTTCGATCTATGTTCACTAAGGCTTTTTTACTTGTTAGTATGGTGTGTACTGTCTACCATATAAATACTGAATGGTTTTCTTAAACACCCTGTAGAGAACTTGACTTTAGTTGAAATATGACATCCTTCATCAACAGATTAAAATAGAAGAAATTAGTTAAATAAATGCTAAAAGTTCTAATAAATATATTAATGTTAAAGAAAACATGCACATAATCTTATGCTAAATGAAAACAGGATTCCTTTATGCGTTCTCTTTTGGGGGTTCTAGGAATCCACATTCTAAGCGCTTATTAAATGACGCTCTCGCGCAGAGTTGGATCGTCCACTTGGTGCCAGAAGCAATCGTACTCCGTCATCCCACTCCGAAAACTATGAGGCGTTTAATTAACTCCGGGAAGGCCGGGAAAGAGAGGCCATAGAATTCACATGCAAATGCTCTGTGACACGATTGCAGAACAATCATTTCTTTTTTCAACTGAAACTCGACTACCAAAACGACCGACTTCTGACACTTCGTGCCAACTAAATTTCATACGGAAATATCATTTTAATGTAAAAGCAAAATTTACTCAAAAAATACATAAAAAACACAAAGAGGAGACCTTATATCTTTTTCTCACATAAATATGTTTTTTTTAAATAGCATAATTTTTCAGAAAAATAGAATATTCCAATCAAAAAGATAGCAAGCAAAAGTGAAAGAACACATTAGAGCTGGTTATTTCTGTTATACAATATAAAAGAATATTCGATTGAAGATGCTAATGTCATGCTAATATCGCAGACGATTGCGACGGGACCGGTTGAGGAATGTAAAGTAACTTTGAATTATCACATTCTGACGTAACAAAAATAACAAACATCCGCAATGTCCTATCGGTAGATAGCATGATTTTACTTTTATGTGGTTTGTCGTTGGTGTAGTCGGATGCGCGAATGAGTCACCATGTCGCAAAGGATGATGAACGCGATCGCGCAATTGCGAATAGCAAAGTAGTCATGTCACGCATAAGTCAGTCAAAAAGTAAAGAATGATGTAATCGACAGATGATACCTACGAAAGTTGATCGATGTTAATACAATTGCACGTTAATTCTTGCAGTAAAAATCTTACTATTTTTTATTTTTCTTTTGGCAATATGTAGAACTCTCATAGATATTGGTGTATCCAGTCAAGAGAGGAGGACAGCAAAGATAGACTGTTAAATTATTATTAGCATTACATTAAAAAAGTGCCATGTAAATATTCAATTTATGAAACATTTCATTTAAAATTATATCGTTGTAGCAAATGAACGATATGTATATTATGTCAAGATTATCTACAATGTAATGGTTTCTATTGCTTACTTATTTTATTGCTCATTTACTCTATAATTTATTGTTTTAATCTTTATTTTATTAACTCGAAAATTTCTTGTAATAATATATAATATAATTGTGTGTGAGAAATAATCATATTATAAAACTAATGGTTTCCATAATGAAGGTGCATAATGCGTTACTATATTACAGGAATATGTGGATTTACTTTCAAAAGACAGTTTTAATAATAAGAATGATGTTAAAATGTATCTTGAATTTTGCATAGTCAAACTTTATATAATTTTCTAAGTATTATCGCTCATTGTTACGTGCAAAGTATAAAAAATTCGTAGCCGGAAATTAAAGATGACATATCCTACGTCGTTTAATTTACATTCTCGCCGTGCAACGCGATGAAATCTTAAATTACTATACATAGGGTGTTCAACATTTTTCCAATAAGTGGCATTTATAGACGAAAGAAGTGGCGCTCCTCCACTCTGAACTCGATCGATGGCATTCTGCTCACGCGTTTATGATGCGAAACGTAAGAAGGCGATTAATCGTGAGTAAGAGTCGTCGAATCAGGAGAGAAAAATAAAATACCGCAGCGTAAGGAAGAAGGAGACGAGGAAACGAGACGATAGGAAGCTGGCTTTAACAGTTCGAGTTACTTCGCGAAAGGCGATCGTCGTTGCTGGAGATAAGATTGCAATGGGATGACGAGAAATTGTTTCCATCCACTATTTTCACTTCCGCGTGCGATACGGACACAGGACTTGCATAACTACCTTGGACGATGCTGCAGTCGGAAGACAGGATAGACGGAGAGGAAAAAAAATTACGAAATCCTACCTGATTCAATGGCTGAATCCATTGAGCGGTGGTTTGATATAGCCGAAGGATATCTCTGTGTTCCTTTGAAAGGAACCCCGGATTTGAAGGAAGAAGACGAAGGATACGTTCGCGAAGGAGCGGGTCTTTGAGAGGAAGCGGAAGGAAATCCCAAGAGCCAGCAGGGAGAGAAGGATGGACGAAAGAAGGAGCGAGAGAAGAGGGCTTACCCTGACAATACATCCGCTCTCCGGGAGTAACGCGAAGGAGTGCTGACTGACAGACAGCTCCTGTCTACTAGATATCCGAGCAAAACCTACACCACCCTCTTACACGCTGTATATTATAGTATCAGTCGTCCTGTTGGAAAATCTACCGCTTCTTCTGTAAATCACAGAAAGGGAAGCACGCGCTTCTAAAAGTCGGAACTCTTAGAAACGTTCCAATAATGTGCATTATAAGAGTTCCTTTTGTGATCGACCGTAATCAAAGAATATCCTGTTTGATCAGAAACATTTCAAGTTTTCTTAGATAATACCGCCATTCGGAGTCAGGACGTTCGATAAATACCGCAGAGACTCGGGGCAAGTTTTTTAACCGTAGTGACAGGCGCTATCAGTCCGATAGCGACTATCACTGACAGGCAATTGTTTACTTCCTCGTAACAAGAACGCTCATTTCTGCTACTTAATAATAGCATCTCTTTGATACTTTTTACGACGCTATATAGATACAGGAAATCTACTGCCGTAAAATCTTTCCCCCGAACAGAATCCCCCTTCCTCCGAATTACGCTTGTCGAACGGTACGGGGCGGCCGCAAACAGGAGCGATTTATACCAAACCCTCCAGTTACGAAGACTCGCGGCGATCGTAATGGGACACCCGGTAGAATGGACCGTAGGCGGCGGACAGCGCGTTTTGCGGTGACAGAGCGTGTCTGATGGAGGGTTGTCACGGTGCGGGAGCACCCCTCAGACTTCGATATTAAAGCCCTCCTCTAATATAAGAGCAAAAGCTCCGCTCTCCACCGTCGATATGCTCGCCTCAAACCTTTTTCCCTTCCTAGAGGCAGCGATATCGCGTTTGTGTGTCGTTATATTCATACGTGTAAGTCCGATAAAAGGGGGAAAAGAAAAAAAACTAAAGGGTAGCCCCGGTTGAAACGTAGATTCGCGCGGGCACTGAGATTTTCAAACATCGACTTTCAAGCGAGAAGCAAAATCTATTTAAGAGAATATATCTCTACCTTCTAATTTGTGTCTTCTTAACGAGAGGAGATGAAAAAGAGTTAAGCGTTGGATTAACTCAAGAGTAAGCATATATCATGCAAAATACAAAAGAAAGAAAGGAGCACTAAATTTTCCTGAATTTTAAAATATGAGACAGCAGGAAAAGGGAAGAAAGTGTATAATCGTTATTTTCTAAGAAAATATCTTATAAACTTATCTTACCGAATTATCTTATCGAATATCTTATCTGAATTTTAAAGGCAGGAATAGAGAAGAAAATTATAGTATAAGACATCGTTATCTATGAATAGAAAATTAATCGAAAATATCTTACCCAAAATTATCTACAAAGAAGACTTTTAAACATATCTAAAAATTTAATTTATACAGATAAAAATCTTAAAATAATTTTGTTGGATCATTACAATAATTATGTAGAAATCTCAAGCATAATGAGCAATGTTGCAAAAAATTTTGACCGTCCTACATAATTAATCCTACATAATTTAATCGTCCTACATAATTATTTTGATGGTTCAATGAAATTATTTTCAGATCTGTACCTAGCTAAATTTTTAGACATTACAGTGAAACTGTCCTTTTCGTAAATTATTATAAGGTTCTGTAGGTTACGAAAAAAATAAGTATCTATCATGGAATTGTTTCAAGTTAAATATTAAATTCAGGAATTTCGTTTCAAGCTATGAATATAAAAAAAAATTTCAATATTTTTTTGTCAGCGTGATATCGACACTGCATGTTTACTCACAATCACACGCGCAAAAAAGATACCAGAAAGATAAAGAGAAGCCGGAATCGCACGCGCATTTAGACAGGCGTGCACCCGAATAGAGAAGCCGGAGAAAGCCGAGAAAAAAAGGGAAGGGCTTACCCACCCACACGCACGTGCACGCGTACGGGGCCCCTAGACGCGGCTTTCGTATCCATCTCATACGCACCATTGACCTCGAATGCGACGTCCGATAGAGCTTCCCTGAACCTCCTCAAAAATCAAGTTATCTCTATTCTCCGCGCATCGTGGCGTTTGGAATAAAATGCGCCGCTTCGCGCGATATACCGGAGAGTCAAACAAGGAACGTCTTGCGTCTTGCACGCGCATATCCTTTGAGAAACATTTAAAATCTACCGCATGAATATCGAAAATGGATATTTAACTATTTATACTATCAAAAATGACTGAAAAATTATGAATAGTTTATTTCAACGAAGAAAACTTACAACAGTTGCAAAATAAACGTTCTGCTGAATGCGGTTATTAATCACGTTACTACACAAAATATTTAAAGCGCTCGGCAAGATGTTCTGTTATCCATAATATTTCGATACGAGATGCATAGATGATTCGTTATTAATTCAAATTATGGAAATCGGAAGAAATCTTCGATTTTGTTTCAATAAAACGATATAGTATGCAATTAGTTGAATTAGCATACGCAAAATATCAAGATCGATCGCTAAAATTTACTCACTGTAAATCTTCTGCACCAAACGCTCAGCCATTTAATATCTCGTATGCGCTTTCCTCCGGGTAGCCTCAGAATAATGTCTGTGTAGTTGTATGCCTCCAATACTCGTGGATCGCTGTTGAAGAGGAAAGAAAGAAATGAGAGTAACATATCTAAAAGTAATAACATAAAAAGGTTTAAACGTAACTGACGTAGAATATAATTGAAGCAATTATTTCGAAAATTGCAAGTTCGTGAATCGGAACTGCTCGGGCAACAATAAAAACTGCGGTGTTTCTATTTCTGAAATTCAGCCATTTCTGACATTTACATATTTACATCACACTGTAATTAGATGAACTTGAACTGTTTCGCATTGTTCTCACATTTTTAGCGTATTCCATAAATTATTTAAATTTGCAGGAGTTATATAGACTTATCTCATTTGTTATAATGACAGATTCGATTGATTTTAGATGCCTCTTGGTATCGCCGACGACTTTGTGTGTCGTGCGAACGATCAAGCGAGCAGGGCCGAGGGGAAATGGACGGAGGCGAGTTGTGCATGCGGTCAGGGATGTAGAAGGCCGAAAAGGGCGCGGGTAAGAGAGGTGGCGAGAATGATGCGGAGCGAACGCGCGGTAGTCCGTAACCAAGGGATGAAATGAAATTCAAAGAGCCCGTTGTGCGCGTGGCGGTATATGAAAAGGGGCGGCGGGGGAAACGGAAAGGTGAGGGGGGGGTGAAAAACAGAAGGAAGGCCGAACGAGCGAGTCGTGCGCGGGAGAGTGCAGTTAATAAAACGGGAATTATACGCCAATCTCGTTCGGATTTCATCTGCGCGAGCACTTTATTACGTTTCTACTCGGCTGCTTCCTACCCACTTTAGTACACGTTCGAAAAATCACGTGCAACGAGTATCGTTTCGATATATACAAAACGCCGTATACACTGATAGTCTCACCTTTTCACATTAATCGCGACAGTCGAATTATCAATCTCACGTAAAATTGCTCGCTTATCATTACATGGCACGAGCAATTTTATTGTTTACATTAAATGGTCTAATTAATTTCAATTAATTATGTTATTTTCTTCTACAAACTGACTGTATTTTAATTATATTGTTGTAAATTTCTATATCATATAAGATTAAAAATTGCCTAATTGATTTATATTAATTACGTGCTATTTTCTTCTCTATAAATAACTCTTCTATTTGTATTACTATAAATCGTTATATAATTAAAAAAGAAATATACGTTTTCCTTCACAATGTAATACTACAATATACTATCATAAATGTAGAAATAAAATATCAGTTACCTGCCCTTATCAGTCTCGGGATAAGATACAATATAACCTTCGGGATTGGGTTGGCTGGTGTTGCCAACCCAGAAGTAAGCATCTGGGCCGGTGCCGTCGTAGCAAAATCCTTTTATGAATATTGTTGCATCATCAACGGCATACACTTTACCTTTAATGCCGTGTGCGTATTCTTGTAGGGTTCCAATTAATTTACCATAATAATTAGGTCCGTTCCTGGCGTAACCTAAAAATAGAAATAATATAATTATAAAAAGTTATCTCTCGGCGCGATTAAAACACATACATATATATCTACTGATTATTTTATCAATTTTACAAATAATATTTACTATTATGTTATTTATAATTAAGAATCTTTTTTTCGTTTATAGATATCGCATACAAAATGTATGAATTAAATATATGAACATGGAGCCTAATGTTTTTAACTATTGATTAAAAATAAGAAAAATAAAATTAAAAGTTAAAAAATACTATTAATGCAAATTAATATAAGGATTTGTACAACTTCTTCACGAATAAAATAATTATTAATAGTTTGCACAAAAAAAACAAATTTTGTGATCATTATTTTCTATCTTCTTGTTATTTTCCTCACTCACACGTAAGCAGCCTGCTTTTCAACGTTATGATCGTTCGACTTAACTAAAGCTCCTTGAAAGATAGCTAAAGCGATTTGTGAATTTTGTCCAAACGAGCAACGAGTCGGGGATACCGAGGAGGAAGTACGCTTCACCCTCGTGATGTAGGTTGGACGCATCGCCGCCCCGATACAAAACCGATGCGATGCCGCCTCGACAGCGCAAAGGGAAGCCGGCGTGGCGCGGTTCCGCGATTTGCATGAATTTCATTTCATTTGCTCGACAGGTCCGTAAAGCCGGGCGTTGCAAATATATATATAGATATATCGGAATATCCACCCATGGCAGTAAAGATCAGAGGGCGTTTACGACCGTGGTCTGGAGATCCCGGTTGATGATCGCACCGTGCGCGTTTGGGAAGAGTAAGTTTAAAAGCCGAAACGTGGGGAAGGAGCTCGGAAACTTAGCCAAATACGTTCGAAGGGTGATAGAGATAGAGACTCGATGCGGAAAGATGGAATGAAATTAACGGATTAGGGCTTAGTCCTTAATCCTTGGGGAATCGGCCGTGGAACATGCGCGGACTTAAAAACCGTCTCTCGCTATTGGTCCTCTCAATTCGATGTATCGAATATGAAAAGTGCTCAGTTAAATAACTACGAGAATATAGAATGTGAAATTTATGAATATGGAAAAAAAATATTCCGTTTGTTACAACGGAACGTCCAAAAAATGTATTTAACCTCATCGAATCGACTAAAATATTTACACGATATATTAGAAGTATTGTAACATGTAACTTGTTAAAAACATTAAATAAATTCATTTGATACTGTATCCATTTGTGTATAATAAAAAAATAGCAAGTTATTTTAATTTTTATTAAAATCAGGATTATGTAATTAGGCCTTCATTCCGCACATCCCTTCAATTGAGTTATAGTGTATTACTGTATTATAATTGATATTTAAACTCTTTTCAGGTATAGCATCAAATTAACAAAATATTTGTAAAATAGGTATAGTGTTGTTGGCAAATTTGTAAAGTTGAAAAAGTTGGGTAAATCGTACTTGTTGCTGGTCTTTATATTATTACACCTACATAAATAAAATAACATACTAAAATTGAGTAGTTGAATAATACTTGTAATTATAGTTTTTATATTATGCCTACATTTATTAAAATAACATTAAGATTGAGTAGTTGAATGAAAGTTTTATAATTACTATATTTCGATATTTGTATAAGAAGAAGTATAATATCTATGTTTGTGTTGAACTTTTTTAAGATAACTTACTAAAAATTATTATATTTACAGAAATTATTTATTGAATTTTTAAAAAATTAAAAAATGCTTTGCTTTACTTTCTTTGCAAAAACTAGTATGATTGTTTATTAGATGTATGATTTAGGAACGCAATGGTATAATTTAACAACCCGGTCTCCAAATTGTACCAAAAGTTACTTTTTTAAAATCTTAATTTAAATACAATTTAAATAACAATAATTCAATGTTTATTTCCTTAAAAATGTTGTTTTGTTTTATTGCCAATGAATCATAGTTTGATGTAAGTACAGAAATATTCTGAGTTCTTCAGTATTTTTGTTACAATTTTGTTTAAATATTGAGAGGTATGATATGGGCAACTTCCTCTTATATGTATATTATTATAATATAGATATTAGAAATTTATACTATTAGTTATAGTTCAGTAATCGCGAAAGTTAAATCTTACATGGTTAATCCGAGAACTTTCCGATTTTGCTATGTTAATAATTTTTTATATTTCATGATTGTATCTATACCACATTATCTTTTAATTAAAATTTAAACTATTTCTTTTAAAACAGGCCCTATTTAAACTGGATAGTTAATATTTATTAATATGATTTCTTTACAAACACTAGTACATATGTATCACTAGTATGTATCATTAGACCCTAAAGGGTTAAAAAAATGACAATAAAAAAAAAGAACTAACGCGTAGTAAGTAAACTTATTTTCTTTATTCTTATGCGCAGTATTTTTGACATATGACAATAAGATAGAGAATAAAATAAATCGTTACATTGTTTAATATTTTCATTTAAAAAGCGATGCATAGAAATTAAAATTTCTAAGTGTCAGATTGATTCTAACACTTAGAAGAAAAATTCGCTTCATAGCGATCGTTTAAGTGCCCATTGGAATAAGTGACGTGCAGTTGGTGTTTCTGTATTTAAAGTAGCGACCCGTTAGCGTCGTTGTAGCGCGTTAATTCGTCCCGGTGATTATGGATCCATTAGCGTGGAAGCCAACAAATAGCACGGTACAATCCAATAACCGTCGCGGCCCATAATAAAAGGGGAGGAACCAGGTTTAGGCACCAGTCGGGGGTAGTTTAGCCGGTGGCGCATAGTCGCGTGTATACACACATCTCCGCAACATTCGTGTGTACGGAGAGCTTCACAGGCACAGACGCGCGTTCACGGGATTTGCAAGGGTGGCTCGACACCCTCCCCACATGCAGGACGCAGCAGATAGCGATCATTGCGTTCATTGTCGCATCATTGTAATATCCTCCCGTTATAGTAGGAGGGTTAAGGGGTTAGGGCGGATGGAGAAACGTTCGCGGGAGTCCCCGTCGATGTCTGCGTGAAAGTACCGAACGGGGTGGACGATGAGGGTGGGATAAAAGCCTTCAGCGTCATTTCTAAAGACCGACATCAACGATGTCTCGATCATCAACCTACTTCCGTAAAGCCGTCAACGTGGTGTAGCAAAGGATGCTCAAATTTGCGACCGATACTTCTAGTATCATTTAATATTAAACTGTAACAGTATTTTTAAAAATATATAAACAAACGTCAGTGCTATCAATATTTTTGTTCGGCCTAAAAAATTACAGCCTAAAAAATTAATTCTAATAAAAATAAGATCAATCTGAATTTAATTTCAACAAACTCAAAAACAAAGTTTAGATTACTATACAAAGTGTTTCATAACATGTGACCATAACTTTAGAAATAAATTCAAGAAAAATAACATAAAAAAATTCGTGTAAACATTTGTTTTCGAGTTACAAACGTTTTCATATTTCATTAATTCTTATTACAAACTGAGCTAGATCGAAGCTAGATCCATTGGAGATTGTACCTCTTATTTTCATTTTTACGTAAAAATGAATTTTTAGTGCAAAAATAAAAATAAGAGAAATAATCTCCAATGGCATTGATTTTGACAAATATTATCCAGGACATGATCCTAAACAATATTCAAAAGGTTGTAGCCGTCGGTCGGACACTTTGCATAATGCTAATGTCAGCGGTAACTTTCGAGCCTCATAACTTGACAAGTACTCAATAAAAATAACTTCATTGTAGTGTTTTGGAAAGCTCTCGACATCAGCTATTAGATTCTGGAATCAAAAATAGGGTGCTGTATTTAAAAAAATCGATGTGTCCTTGACCTAACCTTAACGACGCCACCCAAGGTCAAATCAATGGTACTTTCTTATGTTCCCCTCCAAACTATACAACTTTTGTTTGAAACATTTTTCCATATCTACCATAATTTTCGAGAAATCTTAATGCATTATTTAAAATGAGACACCCTGTACATATATATCTTCACAATCATATAATTCCAGAAAACATTATGTTAGAGATAAATTATTCGGTATGAGTTATTATATTTTACTCGATTTGAAGATTGATCTTTACACTGGTTTAAATTCATTTTGCAGTTTTTCGAAAGACTCAAAGGATCGCGCGCTGTATTGGAACTTGAATTCGCTCAACATTAGGGATGAATATCGGCTTCGGGCGGTGCAGCTCGATGGTATGGCGAGCTATTAAATGACGAATCATATTCATGCACGAGCATGCTCGGTATCTTCTACGTCAGTAAAATCGGAAGTTTTAAGCAAACAAGTTGGCCAATTTTATTCATATTCCAACCCGTGACATCAAAATATAAAAAAAAATCTCAGTATATATACATATCTCTTTGCCATTTTGTTAGATAAAAGTTTTCCCGACCCGTATTAATTTGAATCAAATCGTTGCCTCTATTTATTTCAATGGATATTTGCGCCATTTGTCTTCAATATATACATATCTGTATTTCTCGCTACAGCAATCAATTAAAAAAATACTTTTAATTCTCCGGAGCTAACACTAAAGTCTGTAACTTAATTACTGACGCTGGATATGTAAGGCTCCTATTTAATCAAAATCAACTAATACAAAAACCAACTAATTTCACAGGGACTTAATTTTCTATAATTAGCGTGGAGTTCTTTGATTTTGTTTATTACGTTACAGAGCGAGAGAGAGAGAGAGAGAGAGATTTTAATATTAATCAAAAAATTATTAAAAGATTTAGTATCGGTTTCTTAAGAATATATTATACGTCATATTTTTCAATAAAATGAAAAAATTATGGAAGCATTACAGATTTTTGTATATTATATTTGAAAATAATACAAAAAGTTTAGCGACGATTTAGAATCTGGAAAAGTTATTTCAATAAAAAATAGATATATTTTTAAAAAATAATTAAAATAAAATTTTTATTTAAACTGTAAAATTTTGTTGTCAAATGTAAATATTGACTTTATTGAATTATTTCATACATATATAACATTTATTTTTATACAAAAAGATTAAAATTGGAAAATATAAATTTCCAATTTTAATCACTTTTGTACAGATATATCCTTAAAACATAGTGTACTTCTTTAGTTTGTACATCGTAAGTGAGTGTACGAATTAGATATAGTGAACACAGATACATATAAGGTAACCGAATGGCTTATTGTTAGTCTCTAACATAGGGGAGACCGGGGCTGATTGTTGTACGGGGTTGATTATCAAAATGCTTATAATTCAAACAAGACATGGCAGAAAAATCTCTTTTCTTTTACTGTAAATTGCTGATATAATATTAATTTGTTGTGTAAAATGATTTACACCAAAAGCATCGTATATATTATTTATAACGACTTTTAAGAAAATGAAGTTGTTGAGTAAATTTTTCTTATCACCTATTTCGTTGTCTAATAAGTCTTTGGCATTATTAATCGTGATATCCATAGAAAATGACATGTCTTAGAAAATCTTTGCTACAATTAATTAATCATCCTGACAAAGTTTGTGAATACAATCTCTTTTATTAAAAATGACTATGGCCCGTTTTCACAATATATGGTTATCTAAAGATTAAAGGTTACCAACAGATTCATCAATGAAATTCATTCATGAATTTCTTGGTTACCTTTAACCTTTAGGTAACCATATATTGTGAAATCGAGCCTAAGTAAGGTAGATTGACCAAAATGACGAGGTTAAGTGACAATCAATTTTAATATCTTTAGATTGATACATTTTTAGAGAATATACTTACAAATATATTATATTTCATATAGAGATATGTTTTTTCATTTTTCATATAGAAACTACAGTACAAAAACAAATTACGTATTTTATGATTAAAATAATATTTTATTTGTATTAATATCATAATTACTATTATTTCTCAAAATACAGAACTAATATTAAAATAAAAATTGTATTTTTTATATATGTTGTCAATAACAAATATGCTATTGCCAATTCAGAACGTGTGATAATCAATCCAGAACACGGGGACAATTGTTACATTTTCGCAGCTTCATTCAAAATTTAATAACTTATTTTTATAATATGATGAATTGACGAGTAATATTTTTTTAGTACCTACAGGATATATTATATTAAAATAATACTGTTGATATACATCTTTTTTTCAGTGTAGAGTAAATCATATAGAGTTCTGTTATCTTACACATATCCGAGGTATTTTCTCCATTTGCATATATCTTTTATAGAGAAAAAAATATAAGACAATTTCAACAAAATATTTCTCATTGATGAGGAGAAACTCACATTTAACTAGCCACTGCATAAATGAAAGCTCGCTGTGGACTCTGCGAGATTCGTTTGAAAGCAAGATATGGTGCTAGGACGATCAAGGGAGTTCGGTCAACATTTGAGTACAGTAAACAGTACCCACTTGTCAATACCCTTCTCTCATCTCCCTCATCTCTCTCTCTCTCTCTCTCTCTCTCTCTCTACACTCTATGTCGATCGACTTCCGAATTGCGTATAGGTCCTTCGTACGATCTCTCCAATATACATTGATCTTAGCTAGGGTCATCTTAGAGACCGTCGCGCCCTGGGAAATACCCACTTGGCCCAGGGCATCACTCAACACAAAGCATATTACATGCGCCGCAAATGTGTTACGCGTGAGCATAAGGTTCGTTAGCGCGTGACGTATGATGGTCTTTACTATCGCTATCATGAATCCGATGGATCCTTTGTGCCGTGCATTCGGAGGATCAAGCGGACCTAATCCGCTTTTTGCTCGACAAAGCGCGAACGCACATCGTGATGTATGTACGTAACGCGGTGACAGATCGGGACAAAGTGGCTGAATGCGCGTTTGCATTTACGGCAACATGTCCTCCCAGAGGGAGAACGTGCGTTTTCGTTGTCTCAGCCGCGCGTGGAGATCAGTCTCGCATATATTGGTCCGCAGCAATTCCGAGCCCCTCGGAAATTGTATTCGCTTTCATTGTCAGAGTGTGCTTCCCAATGCTCGCGACGCGATTAGGCCGCAGATCTCCAGTTTTCAATTCCTGCCGATTACAAGTCGACGATAGTAGAGATCCTCAAGAAAGAATCTCGAAGCATATATGGCGGTAATATTTGACTCTCTATATTGCAGATGCTTTCCAACAGTGTACACTGACGACACTGTGTAGCATAGTATACGAGAGATTCCGTACTATAACACAAGTCACATAATTATGCACAACTGAAATGTTATGTTCAACTGTCGTCGTTTTATATCACGAACGTTTTATATTATGAATACTAATTTTTTACCATTTATTTTTCTAAGCGCGATACTCTAATAAGAGGTTTCAAGATTCGGATTTATTCGGACATAAGTGTATGAGTAACTCGTAATTCATAGTATTCAATTTATTTGTTATTGAATGTACTGTAATACACTGTACTCAAATGATACTTCACGTAATTTACATTGTATACACAAAGACATAGATTATTATATTTTACGTTTAAACGCACAATTCTTTCAAAGTAGAGTTAACTCTCTGTCTAGAACTGGATCTTTTTTAGCACAAATGAAATTCTCACTCTCAAATTTCTCTGAAATAAGAAAGTCCAAGTCCTCCTAAAAAATGTCTTGCAATATCTAATTGGTAATAATGATGATATAAAGATAGGTATGATAATAGAGATGTTGGAAAGAAATTTTTTCATATTCGTTAAAAGCTTAGAACTAAAAAACTTAAAATATAAAAAAAACTGGGGCTGGATAAAAAAAACTGAGATTTTTAATGGAAGTAAACATACGATTGCAGATGGATGATTAATTAGTAGCTTAAGGTTTCTAATGTAAGTCAGATCAGCACGCGATCGGTTACGCGTCAGATAGCTTATATGCGCTTTCACTTTCGTCGAGCACGGATCGAGCAATGTGGTCGACCAAGCGAAAACCAGCCGGCGCGGCGACGGCGCGGGCGTTCCTCCGATAGCGAGTGAGCAACGGCAAGAGATGTTCTCAGGTGATTCCCCCGTTGCGTCGCTCCGTATAACGCTGGGCTTTCTCTGTAAGAGAGAAAGTAACGGGAAACGGCTGTGACTTAGGACATTAACGAGACTAACCGGATTCATCGTGCAACGGCGGCGGTAGTGTCGACGGGAGCGGGAGAACCGATGGGGAAACGTTGAAGAAAGGAGAGCACCGGGTGGTGGCACTGATTTTAATCAAGATATGGCCTGGCAGCAGCCAACGGCGGATCAAGCGAGCCAGGGCTTATCGATTTTCTAAGTGCTCCCGACCGAAGGAACCATCGTCGCGACACCCGGCGTGAATTTGAAACTAACGGAAAGAGAGATTTGCACGCGCGAGTTTTGTTATCCACTCGATTATCAAACACATTTGAATTTTTTTTTAATAAAAAACACCTCTTGTATTTCTCTTTCTATCAGCTTATGGAATATTTAGGTTCAGTCGTTGAATTGCGTTTACTTTAAATCCAGAATTAATAGAAAAATGGAAATCTTCTGTAGAAATAGTTTTTATATCTTAAAATATTTGATATTTAAGATATTTATTTAAAATCGCTTTTAAAATATAATTATCAATATCTTTTTCTATTAATTTCTAATATCTTCAATTTATAAGTGCATACAATTGTATACCAAAAATCTAAACTTGTTAACAGAATTTAATAAATTTCAAAATTAAATATCCTTCTTTTTTACTTAAAAAATGTAAGAATTTTTCTCTTTTATTTGACAGCTTTTTTACCAAGTACAGATATCTCGAGATTGTGTCATTTACATTTTACCTATAGCTCAAGTAGACTGTTTTCTTCTCAGTTTTCTTATAATCCTTTGTACGCTGATTACGCGATTTTCATGTCAATTCTTATCTTCTTGCGAAAGAAGTAATTATTAAAATTTATATCTAAAATAATCAATTATGTTCACACATAAATAATAAGACATAATATCATGCTATATAATTGCATAACGCGGATATATACGTAATTTTAAACACATCAACCAACACATCAATCATCAGCGCATTTCAATTTAATGTGAAAAATAATTCAAATGAACTTAATCTAACACAGTAATTTTAAACATTATCGAACAATTTACATGTTGCATTGCCGTCATGTATATGACATATTAATATATGTGAGTGATTAAGAAGAAAACCAGTTTTGGAAATATCTGACCGAATCAAAATTATGTCTTTCTTCGAAGTTAAATTCGAAAGCAAGGCCACTGTAATTCTTATTTGCAACTTTCGCTAAAAATGTTCAGCTTTTCTTCAACATACAAATAAAGGAAGTTTATTTGAACGTTAATCTATCACAACTCTAAGGCGTATTTAACAAAGCAGTTACTATGTTCCCAAATACATCAACGTACTTTCTAGATATATTTGTAAAATACAACCGAAAAACCAGAATATTATGGTTCACTCCTATATATATATATATATATATATAATATATCTCAGATATCGTAATTTATGCCCATATTCATAGTGAAGCCTTATATTTATGGCTTCCCTAAAATTTAACTTTAGATATTCAGTAGCGAATAAAATAATTCGTAGGGCATCTCTGAGGATAAATTGAACTGACTGAATATGTCTGACTGAATATGAGCATTAAGCTCGCTATGTTTTCATAACACAAGTCGAATGTACAATAAATGGTAAATGTAAAAGCTGTTCGGTATTATATATTTTATTATCAAAACATGGAATTATAATCCTTGCATATAATTATAAGAAAAAATTTAATTTAAAAAATAAAAAAATTAATAGTTTATTTATTAATTACTCGGCTATTTTGTAAAATAAATAAAATATCAATTATTAATTCTAAAGCTTAGACACTAGCAATGCTTTTATATAACCTTTCCAAATGTTTATAACAATTATGAGCACTAATTTTTCTGCAAAGTATTTTCAATACATACACTAGAGAATTTAAATATTATTAGTTATAGTTATTTATTTGTAATTAAAGTAAAGTAATTCATTTGAGATTAATATTAGATCTTTATTTTATCAGAAATATGTATTCAATGAACAAAAAAATTTATTTTATGAACATTCGTGATGAAAGCCGATTTTGTTCTTAAAATTGGGTGATATAAAAACTATCTATCTCAATTACAAGATAGAAATTAATAAAAATAATTTCTATAAATTTTATTTAAGCAACAGTTAAATGAGAAATAGCAAAATCTGTAAAAAGACTATGTTCTAAACAGAGATGCGTATCGTAACTGATAATTATTGTATACACAGACAAGGTAATCTTTTAATAGAACCTGCGAGTCGACGGCTTTTATCCATTCAGTAAGAAGAGTAAGACTGATATTTTTTGTCATTTGCCCGTTAAGAGATTAAAGCCAAGGACTTCGCCCGCTTCGTTTTAGGGCCATTATATCCTCTCGAAATGGAATAAGGAGAGACACATAGGAACACAGGGAAAAGAGAGACGAAGAGAAGAAGGATAGAACGAGATGAGAGAGAACAAGAGAAAAAAGAGAGAGGGGGGAGGGAGGGGGGTGAATGCTGAGCTTGCAGAAAGGGTGCTTGGTGATGCGTACCATAGCTACCTCGCCAAATGCATTAAGACTATCGTCCCTCGCAATATCGTACTGATTGAATCATATGACTCTTGTTAGTGAGCGCGGTCCGAATACGCTATAATATTCCTCACACTTCATTAGGCGCAATGAGTGCGTCGAAAAGATCTCTGTCGGCGGCGACGCGACATTCCGCTCTTGAACAACCATCTGATATAAGCACTCGTGTGGTTCTCGAACGCTAGAAACATCACGCGCCGAACTTCTCTCGGTCGATCGGTTAACGTTCGGCTCAGCGAACGCTGCGTGGGGAGGCTGTTGCGAAAGAGAAATGGAATCTCGAGAAAATAGAACGCGTGCCGCGAGGGCAAAACCAGTGGCTCAAGTCGCGCGACGGAGCGCCGTTTCCGAGATGCTGAAATAAGAATATCGTTTTATGAGATTTCGTAGTTGTCGTACAACTTGAAAATTTATCTTACGATACGACGCGATTTCCCGCTTTCGTTTCGTTTTTTCTTTCAAATGAACTGCACCCTTTCAATATGAAATAGAGGAATAAATAGTCTGTTTTCTGTTCCTGAAATGGAGGGTTAATACTGATCAATTTAATACTAAAAGAGTAATGAATTACTTATTTAAAGTACTAAAAACATTTTTGTTCAGTGCTTTTAGTGTTTCAAATAAGTAATTACTGTCTTTTAGTAATAAATTCGCTAGTATTAAGACGTACAGCACATTTTTTTCGAGAGACATCCTGGGAATGTCCTTAGGACGTTCAGAGCAGGACATAGGGACGTTGGAGTCTCTGCTGTATAGGAAATTAGCCAATATTAGATTTTTATAAGGGTAAGAATTATAATCACTCTATGAATTATATATTATTGTGGTACACATAATTATGAAAATTTATTTAAATTAAAATTATCTTTCTATTTTTTAATAATATCTATATTACAATGTGTTTGAAAATATTAAATATTATGTAAATATTTACTATAAAAATGTTATAAATTATCTCTGGGATTGTTTACCGTATGTTATAAATTATAATGTAATCATAACATTCAATTAAAAAACACGATTTGTAATCAGTGTGGCCACATTATTTCGTCGCGATATATGATATATACAAGGTATCCCGAAATTTTTTGCCAAACGTTCTTGTATAGATAGAACGGATTAAATATTGAGTCGAAAAGTCCTCTACCATTTTGCAATTTTCGCAATTAACAAGATATTAATTATTAAAAATCGCCAAATATTGGTATTCAATAATTTTTTTCTCAAATACTTTTATTAGTTCGCTCTACTTACTAGAGAGCCTCAAAGAAAGAGAGTGGCAAATTGCATCACGTGAATGACCGCGTCCAATCGGGATGAGGGTCACCTGACCAGTTTTCTCCAATCTCTTCCATGCCTATGAAGCTTTGATGCTCGCGTCCAATCAGAGACGGGTCACGTGATGTAGTTTGCCACTCTCTCCCTTTGAGGCTGTCTACTATCTACACAAGAGCGCTTCGTAAAAAATTTTGGGACACCCTGTATATATATATATATCGCAGCGTACGAGGTAATATGGCCAATTATATATATATATATACATATACTGAACAAAAGTGATCGTGAACAAAGATCGAGCCAAACGTTCTTACACGTACAACACGTACCATAGGCAAAGGAAGCCGAAGCGATATTACACCGCTCGTCCCTTTTCTCTCTCTCTCTCTCTCTCTCTCTCTCTCTCTTTTCGATTCACGAGTTCACCGCGATATGAATGTCACCTTCCACGCGCGTACAAGTGTACGCATACGTGCGCAGACATGTCAATGTGGGTGCCGTCGCATATCGATTGAACGGCGTACATGTATTTATGTCTCCCATGTAGAAGCAGGTTCACGTAACACGTCGTGGGAACCGAAATCGTCGGAACGAGGGGGATGAAAGAAGAACGAGACCGAAGGCGGTGGCTTACCCCTGACAAAATTTTCGTCGTCGCGTCGACGACAAGGTTGGAGGTGGACGATGCAAGACTGGGCGATAATGGATAATGATATCGTGCTGGGACATTTGTCATGTATCCGTGTACAATACATTACACACGATGTCGACGACGGCGCGTGGCGCAGCGTGTGAGCGTCTACCGGAAGTCACAAAGTCACACGTCGCACCCGACTAATAGCTAATCTATTTCGGGCGATACTACTTTTATCTTGCTCGAGGCTCGATTATAGTGACAATTAATGTTAATCTTGATCAAACTTCTGCTTTCGGAGTTATAAAAATTATATTATAGATATATCTATGTTTTCTAAAAAGATTTAAGAACATATAATATTATTTGCTTTTCATAAGCACATATTATTAGAAAAGGAAGAAATTTCGAGTATATAATAGCTTTAGATTTAAATTCATATAGGAACTGCATATCTGTCTGCAAAAAGTATTCTATATGTATAATATTTTAGGTAATATTTTGGTAAATATGCAGTTTAGGTGAGCCCCTCCCCCAATGACCTTGACCTTGACATATGTTGTCAAGGTCATGATCCTGAATGACCTTGAGAAAGCTTTAATCGTCGGACGTTACTCGTTAAAAAGTTATAAACAAAAGAAGTTTAAGAAATAACATCTGATTTCTGCTATATTTTAACAAGTAATGTCCGACGATTAAAACTTTCTCAAGGTCACTCAGGGTTATAACCTTGACAACATATGTCAAGATCATGGGGGGCTCCCCTAAACTACATATTATATTTACCATAAGATTTTGTAATAGAAAGAAATTTTTATAGCAACCATAATAATTTTTTATAACAATAAATCAGATTCTTTTATGCTACAAACATGATTAAGATGTTTCTTTTTTCTATTTTGCGATATTTGATTATGTAATTAGCAAGCACTTGTGGAAGATAAACAGAGAAGACGACTGGTCGATAATGATCTCGTAACGGACCGTGTACCTCCTGTCTATCTAATAAAGCATCATGTACTCCGAAGATGCTCAAATGACAATTGTCTAAAATACAATCGGCAATTTGAATTTCTCATTGCTAACTTGTTGCTGTAAATTGCAGGCCGAATAATTTAGTTGATTGAGATACGATGATTATTGCTAATCACGCACAAATTTATAAATACGTTTATAAGATAGATTTTAAAACTGCTATGAATTACACAGTGCAATAAATTTTGGTTTACTTTTTATTTCTCAAATTATAAATGTTTCTTACAAGGCTTTTTATACTGAAAACTTCAATCAATTTTTCTTTCAGTTTTAGAAATTCCGCTTCGAATTTCTTATACATATATAATAATGCAAATTTATATAATATAATAATACATACAATACGTGCATATGTAATATATAATTATACAGTTAAGATATTATAGTAGCATTATTATTAAATCGATCAATTAATTTAATTGTGAGATTATTTATTTCAGTTTATAATTGTGTTTCAAGTCCGGTACACCGAATCGGCGGACAGTCTGTACAACTGATAATTGTGTTTATATGTATGTACACATATGAATATTAATATAAGCACCAAGATCCACTTTGATGACATTTTTTTCCTATTTGTATTAAATACTTCTTGGTTTAACAACACATTGATATTACTACTCTGGTTCTACTCATGATTACGTTTCTAGATCGGAAAAAAATTCAGTAAATTGCAGAATCAGATATGTGTGTAAATTTACACAGAAATATTTACAAGCACTGCAATCCGTTTTGATCGAATATAAGAACTCTTTTATTTAATTAGACTCCTCGGTCGATTTCATTTAATATTGTTTTTTCATTATACGAAATTTAAATATTTTTTTAAATACATGAAAGTAAATATGATAGTATGAAGTCCTTTTTATTGTTTATGTACGATTTTAAGTGATGAATTAAAATAATAAAAATTTTTATTGGCAATATTTAATGTAAAAAAATTACACTAATTTACAAGATTTTTATTTTTCAATATCTGAATGGTCATTCTTTTCAGAAAAATTGTTTTTAAAGCAGTGAATTTATGTAATTAAAGCAGAACGTGTACATAGTGCTGTATCGAGTGGAGAGGACAGATATCTTAATCTCTAAAATATTAAACTTCAACGCTCAATATCTCGGTTCACGAGACCGACCGCTGCATTTTTCGTTAAAGTATAACTGTAATTTTTTTATGTAATAAATTTTTATGTAATAAAAAAATTATTTTCATTTAAGACAATTTTTTTTGTTATTGTATACAAAAAATATATTTCTTTCATTTAAAAAAAGAGTTGCAAAACTATAAAAGCTATTTTTTAAATTTTAATAGAAAAGAACAACAAAAAACTTCTTCAAATCAAAGAAATCAAGTCGATGTTGATCTCATTATTATTTCTTAATTCTTAATGTGCCATGTATACGCCAGGCTAGTCGCCTGGCAGCGCCTAATAAGTCTATTGGTGACGTCAGTCGCTCACCAGGATCACCAGACAAAATATGACGTTGCTGGCGCGGCGCTTGCAAATTTGCCATGCTAGTTCCTGATATGGCAGTATGACAGCCATGCAAGAATCATACTAGCTCCTTATCTAAATTTCTACTAGGGAAGAGATATAATCATTTCGATTGCAGATGAAAATCAATTCTGAAATTTTTTCAATTATATAACCTTCAGAATTACGAATAAAAGTAAGAATTCGCTCGTATTACGCAAAGCAAAACTATAAAAAAGTTCGGTCAATGATCGAGCTTACAAAAAGATATAAAAATAAAATTAAAGAACTTCAGAATTAATTCATCTCTAAAAAGAATTGAAAAGCTACGTAGAACAATGAAATTACAAAAATATTTGATTTTAGAAATATATAATTGTTTACGGTACTATATTTTTAATATTTTTATGTATGTAATAAATGACGATTCTTCAGGCGGTAATCTTTCTTTATTAGATCTTGAGCACCAAATCCTCATCGTGCATTCCCATCATTGTACCTACTTCAAGTGAATGCCAGTCTACATCGATCGGTTTCTGTAGGAATTCGAATCGCGTATCAACGACGACCGTCGAACGTCGCGCGAGCATGAAAGGCACGGGGGAAGAAAACACGGAAGCACAGACAGAAAGAGAGAACCCCTGTCAATGTAGTGTTGTAAAAACACACGTAGGTTTCAAGTTTACGTCATTACACTGAAAAAAATTACTAAATTTTTATAAATATTTCTTTGAATAATCTTAGCGGAATATTTACTATATGTAAACACATATTTATTAGATATAAGAATCATTACTTTGATTCAACTATCATTTTTTCATTTATCTAAATATTTATTTACTGTAAGTAAATATTCCGCTGGAGAAATATTTATTAAAATTTAATAAATTTTGTTCTCAGTTACGTATGCATATTCATTGTATAAATACTTCCGTTTAATTTTTACGACTCTCGATAACGATTTGACGACTTAATGATTACTGTTTTTGTCGCAACACATTGTATAACCATTGCGTAAAAACATCTTTTTTACATTTCTTTTTTGATCAGAATGACGGGATGAAAATGTGAGATACAATGCAATCGTAGACTTTCCCGAACCAATATCCATTAGTTAAATTGTTTCTCTCAACGTTACTCCTCAGCTTCACTCACACAGGATCCACTCGCTCGTTTTGATAATGGGTAGACGCGATACAATTGCCGAGTATCGCACTGCGAGGGGAAAGATTTGACAAAAAGGAACAAAGGACGAGGGATTAAAGAAAATCTGTGAAAGAGAAATGATAAGTTTTCACATAAAGCTTGGATGTCAATCGATAAATTTACAGTACCGACACACGCAAAATCGCATTGAAGAAGTTTGAAATGTAAGAAGCTGGTAAGTCGGGACCTCGAAAATCTGAGATTATGAAAAGCCAGCGAATAAAAATGTGAAGCACAGTGCATTCAAAAAATGGGAATCATTTATGACCTGAATCAAACAGCGTTTCTTTGGAAAAGCACATTTATGTAATAAAACAGCGAAAACATTGTCCGGTAACAAAAATAAATTCCTACTTAAAAGCAAATATACAAAACATCTTTTGCGGATATTCCCTTTGCAATATATTATTCTCTGTACAGATGAGTTTAAGGAGAGAAATTAATCTCGGTGCTTGCCTTAGGACGTAAAAGATGAAAGAAATTTATTCTCCGTCTAATACACACACGCACACAACGAAATTTTCAAAAAACAATATATGAGAAATAAAATTTTTAATCTATCAAATTATATATATAATTAACTGATAAACACGCTTTCTTATGTCATATAAAAGTGCGTCATGTGCCTGCGAGAACCAATTTGTTCTTGTAAAAAAGCAATCCTTTCACGAATAAAATTATTATGCTTCTCTTAAATAAAATAAAAGTGCAGTTTTGAATATAGATATGAAGCACTCAACTTATTGTATTTTCTTAAAAAAGGAGATAATAAAAATCAAAGGAAAATTAATAAAATATTAAAATTGATATAAGAATAAATATTATTTTGAATAAATACAGCCGGTTTTTAACCTATTTTTTGTTAGATATGTTTACATCAATTTGTTGGAGTACTTTATATTTATGGTCAAGGCTGTATTAAGTTATCTTATAAACAAAAAGACAATCCTTCGACAGTAGATAACGGATACCTGAAATTCGCATTAATAAAAAAATTATGCAGATATTTCGAATCTTATAATATCTCTTATAATATCTATTAAATTTCATCCATAAAAACGAAGCAATAGCAAAGAATTAAAATAGACAAATGAGGATATAATCGTAGGGCTACAAAATCTGCTTCTCCAAATCGCTTATCTACGTCTTGAACAAAACCAACGTGTACGAATCCTACACATCGCGGAATGATTTAACATACATGATCGACGAATGTCTGCGATTACGTAAATTCAGCATGAAGGAAGGTACAGTGATAGAATCGAGGAAAACAAATTTCTCAGTTTGCTCGGAATTCGAACCGGATCAAAGAATGACGCGTTTTCCATAATGCGGTTGTTCACAAGTGGAAAATTACGACAGATTGTGACGATTAATGATAGAAAAGAACGAATAAAGGCAGCTTTCTCTTTCTTCTTTTTCCCCTCTCCTCTCTTTCTCTTTCTCTTTCAAATCGGCCATTTACATCGATTAAGCTTGAGCCGCAGAATTTGGGGATGGCCGACGGCGTATGCTCATCACTTTCAACGTCCATATAAATGCCACACTGGGAATCGCACATCTGGCGATCGAGCAACAAGTACACGCATTAAATGTATCCCGCTTACCGACTCCAATTACATAGAGTGCACCCTGCTGTACATGTGGGACACCGTACTGTAACTTTTGCAATTTTTATATCAATAAATTCGAGCTAGAACACTGAAACCGCCATTCCGCGATTTTAAAACGGAGACAAATAACATTTCATATTAGAATATCACTTCCTTACTCAAAATGACACAATTCAAAAAATTAAGTTTAATTAAGAAAAGGAAAAAACTACCTTTCAACTTGACTGAAAATTATTAATTAATCAAATAATATCATAAAAAGAATAATCTTAATACGATTAAATGTCATTTTTGTTATTTCCATTTTACAATCTTTAAAAAATTACTTTTAAAGAATCACCCTTTGTGATGATTTAAATGATTTTTTTATAAAATTAAGTTAATGAGTTCACTTTTAATAAATGATAAGCTAATGTTTGCTTAATGCATTTATGGTAATAATTCGAAATCGTGTTTCTCAAGCTGTGTTATTTTTAAAGTAAGCGCTATATGTATTAATAAAATATCTTATCTCTATTATTTCAAGCCATAAGATAGAAATAAAATTAACTATCAAATATAGCGTTATATATACGGTGTCCTCTAATCATTTTTGACACAGCGCTTGTATGCAGAGCGGACTAAACTGAATTGAAAAGTTTTTTACCATTTTGCAGTTTCGCAAAACGAAATATTAATTTCTAAAGATTGTCGAATAAAAGAATAAAATCAACACGAAAGACAACTTTAAAATATTTTCCAAAGTTCTTTATGAAATATTTTAAAGGTGTTTCTTAAAGAACTCTTAAAGATGTCTTGTGCATCGATTTTAGACATTCTGCATATTGGATAACTGAAAAAAAATTGTGAAAATTGCAAAATAGTAAAGGATTCAGTTTAGTCCGCTCTACCTGCACATGAGCGCTGAGTCAATAATTAAGAGATACCCTATATATTGTTATCGATCAATTTCAAGTTGAGTAATATAAATATTCATACAATAAATTTCATACAATTCTAAAATAATAAAATTTATATGTATAGATAGATTTAATATATGTAAAATTTTATTTCATTAATTCTATTATCTTCGTAGTAATCTTTCTATGTTATTGATTAGAATTAATATATCGATAGTTCTTCGATTCGTATAGTTAACATTAAGTTATTTACAATGACAAGTAATAGATAATAACGTTATTTTCTCTTAAAAATTTCGCGCTTTAAAGAAACGATACAAATTTCAATGGTAATCTAAATCACAAGTGTGAGAGAAGATGACGTATTGTTCAAATTCCACAGGCACTTGTAGTATAGCAATGTAAATTCTTTCTATTAGTGTCAAGGTGCATAGTGAACGCAAGGTCGAAATCATAAAACGTAACCACTGTATATAGAAATATACCTATAAAAATAGAAAGTGAATGAATAAGCAACTATATTATTTTAGGCTTCGTGAATGTTCTGTTGTTGTTCTCCGAAAAAGCATAATTGTATTTTAATTATCGTGCGTAACCGTTTGATGCCTAAATAATTATAGCATCATATAATCAAAATAATATATAAGTAATAATCTATCTGAAACTCTTTTGTAGGAAGTGTGTTATTATCGAATGGCAATTACATACCTACAAATAGCTCTTATAAAGTCCAGAGATTTGCAATTTTATAGACTCTATAATTTTTCCATGATGAAATTACTACGGCGTAGAATGATGCATTAACTATTTCGTTATTTCAAACTTGTCATGAAATGAAAAATGTGACAACAATATATTTATAATTATATTCATATCTATACTTATATTCCATGTCATTCATTAAAGGCAAAACCCTGCAGATATCAAATTGAAAGATTAATTACTGCCACTTATAACAATCAGAAAAATTTTTTTTCTGCAGCAATAAATTAACGAAAATCTATGCGTATATGATTAATATGTTATAAAAAATATCAAATGGATATGATATTACAAAAATGTTCAATTTCAATATAATATAAAGAATAAAATGTTAATGCTAACAATTATGTATTCCAAATATCTGAAGTAAGCTATCAATGATTGATCATGCACACACATCATAAGCATTTCTGTTATGTACAACGTATTGCGTATACAAATATACGATTTTCCGCGTATCGTGCAATTTCCCTTACTCGTATAAGCGAAGGAGGAAGCAGAGAAACGACAATGCCCGGAGAATCAATCGTTACACGCCAAGCGATAGTTTTTCATAATGGATAGCAGCCTGTTCGTCCCCTTTATTCTCATTAGCCATCAGACACGATTTGCTCGCATCGCGAAAAAGTGCAGACGATTACGACATGACGTTACACGTACACACAAACCCTGGATATCCAGCGCTCACAGCTCACACACGCGCATACATCTATGTGTATATGCACATCTATGAAAATATCTCAGCGCTTGCGCAACCCTCCACATGTACATTACGTGCTGTACTACGACCGTTACTACGACGAGTACTACCACCGTAGCGTACCATGAGGCTGAGCAAGCTGAACATTGTAAACTGTAGGCTGAAGCTCGATAATAATCCCACGGGTCTGAAGGGTAATGGAGAAAACAAATGCTTGATATATGTTACACGAAGGCTCGTATAGGCGCGAAAGACGTTTCCCACCACACATTAATTTTTGTGATAATAAAGCAAGCATTATGATATATTTATCTGTGGACTTTTAAAGCCACACTTTAAACTAATTTAGTTAAAGATGACATGTATTATTATGCGCGTTAATACAAAATAAAAAGTCATGTTCAAACTGAAATACGAGAAGAGTCCTCCATAATTATTGCTGTCGAACTGTTCACATGTAGATATTTCAAAGATTTGGTACAAACATATTTAATAGATATTAAAATAAAATATTATAATAATTAGATTTTATTCGAAATTTAAATTATAAACGTGTCGCGCGATAAATTTAAAGCTAAAAAATTGAAAGCTTTTAATGTTTGCTGAAGTGCTATTTTTTGAAAGATGAATATTCTATAGAGTGTGTATCCATATACACTGAGAGAAAAAAAAATTGCAATTATCATATAATTTAATTATAATTATCATACATGTATATCGTATCTATATATAATTATGATAATTGCAACCATTTTTCTTACATATCACAGTATGTTATCAACTATCATAATTATCATAATCATAATTATAATCATAATTTAACTATAATTATAATCCATTTCTGCTATATATATTTTTTGGTAGGACCATAAATGTAAAATTATAGTATTATTATTAACATCATAGCAGTAATAATTATAAAAATGAACCTTCTAACAATAATCATTTTACTATGCAATTATAGTTACAAATATTAAACATTTTTCTCTCAGTGTACTTTTTAACGTTTTAAAACAATTAAGAGAAAGACGATCCAAGTACAAACAAAAAAATCGTTATCACTTCTCTCATAAATAGTTATGATAATGGCTTTTGGCGCGTCCTGTACATTCTCTCCACAGAAAAACAAGTACCCGTGAAACATGAGCCGATGTGTCGAGCGATGAACGGTCGATCTCTCGTGAAATATTGTCGGTGCCACGATTCGCAATATCCAAGCTGTCGGAGATTCGGGACGGCGCGGCGCGGGCGGCGCGGCTCGCAGCGCAACGCCCGGGGGATTCGCAGCTTACGGATAGACTGCACTTCGGGATGCGCCACGCACCAACAAGTACCCCCGTATAATCTGTAAGGGCGCGGAACGAACGCGATCGAGACTGGCTCGCTGACCCGGAAATAATCCCAGGAAAAGAAGATAAAGAAAGATAGAGCTGGACAGATAAAGATACTCTTTCTTTCCCCCTCGTGTTTGATAGCGCACGAGTACCTGGGGGGTACTCGTGATATTATGCCTCGCCAGCAACATATAGTCGTATGTGTATGCCCGAGAGACCTCGCGGGTTATCCTGGACGAGAACGGACGGACCGCGCCAACGGAGGTCGGGTATTGTTCGATTCGAGATTCGTCGAGAGCGATCGAACGGCTCTGACCGGGGTTTATTGGAGAGTACACGCGCTCATCTCGCCGATACTCGCGCGTTGGTGTTCGTTGTGTACATCAATTCGATCGTTTGGAATCTGCCGTAGTGCTCTGAAGTGGGCGCCGCTGATCGTCAGCAAGAATTTTTATCATAGAGTATTCTTGGCTTCTCGGTCAGTTCCCTATGAGTGCTGTAGTAAATTCTCCTTGAGAATGTGTATTACACGTATCTTTTAACAAAATGAAAAAAATTACAGATTTTTCTATGTTGTATTTATGTGAAAGTATAAATATAAAGATTTAACGGTGATTTAGAACCTGGATAAAAATTATTTCAATAAAAAGTACACATATTTTTAAAAAATAAATAAAACAGAATAAGAAAATTTTTATTTAAACTACAAAATTGTATTAAATATAAATATTTATCTTATTGAATTTTTATATGTATATATAACATGCATTTTTATATGAAATGTATGAATTTCTAATTCCAGTCGCTTTTTTGCAGAGCTTATACGCCAAATATATCCTTAATATATACATACGTATATACGATATTAGAGATCGATAGTTTTTTAGTTGTAAACTATTGAAGAAATGAAGAATCTTGCAAACTGAGAGAGACTAACTTATTCCATGTTTTACTTTAATATTCTTTGCTCGTTATAATTCATCTACAAACATTTTAAAATTTAAACGCTAAAAAGATTGAATATACATAACTTATTTTTTATTAAACACGAGATGAATAACCGGTATTACTTTGTATTAAGCAAAATAAGGTAAGACAAATCGAATTCCGGGGGGAGGGAGGGGATGATATGATAACGCTGACTTATTCGCGGTTTTGTGTTCAACGTAAAATCGCTAAAATGGATTATCCGACGATTTTGGCGGAGCCCTTCGATTTACCAACGATGGCGACTGGTTTGAAAGCGAGTTCGGTCGATGAGACCGACGTTTGAGAGGAAACGAGCGACGAGACGGAAAGCAACCCAGCATCGGCAGAAAGAGACAGGTGGAGAAAGAGAAAGATAGTGATGCCGAGTGAAAGTCCTCTAGCAAAAACCAGGCCAGGGCTTCGGGTATCTTGGCGCGAACACACTGTAGCCATTATGCAATTACGACGACGCATTTACCGCCGTCTATTTGCGCATTGTATCTCCAAGACGCGACCGCGTTCCCGTTTTTCTCTTTGTAATTTACCTTCTAAATCGCTAAAAGTTTTCAAATTACTATTGCGGTCGCAACGAATGTTCGCACGACATCGCGATATTGTTTTTATCGATTAACAATGACCTACTCCTACTGCGATCAAATGCCGCGTGAAATAAAGCCGTTGGTCTTATCTGATATCACCGGATTATCATTTTTCTTTCCTTTTCACAACGTAACACGAATGTTCTTTTGATTCACGATATTTCTGGAGATGTCAAACTCCTTCACACACACGGTAACGTTTTTATATAAAACATATAGACACACTTATATCTAAATATCAACTTCTTTATTTTAAATCGTATGTAAAATTTCAATTATAATGTTACAAAAATAAATACAAAAAATGCAGGAAATCTTAAAAAATATCTTGCGTTCTTTGAAACCGAGAGAATAAGTACACACCGAAAGAATTTATTGCACATCGTCCTTCTCGAGCTGACAGTAGAAGGTAAATCAAGGTTGTAAATTGCTTATGGTTATATTAAATTTTGAGTCCTTGCTTCTCTCAGATTGTATCGCGCCAGATGTACGTTTCATGTATACGTCACATATATATAAATGTAACATTGATGTTGAATCGTCTGACCTTAGAAAGAAGGAGCGACAATATGACAATACTCAAGTAACAAGTAGACATCATTCGTCGTCATTATTTGGTCAAAATAACGTCTAATATCATCAAAATAGTGACAAATATAGACTTACTACCTAAGGTAATTTTTACAGCAATTCGTTCATGATATATAATCTTCAATCTTTATACTATTTCTGTTTATATATTATGAATAGCTTGATCAGACAACGATTGTGAGGTAATACATCTGTGCAGAGAGAGTTAATGCGAATTGTACAGAGGGATTTGACAAAATTTACAAAATTATCACGTATTTTTTTTCTCGAGAGATCGAGAGGCCAGCGCGAGTGTTCCACAAGGAAATTTTCCCGCGTCCGCCTGTACCACGAACGGAAGGCAACGTAATTTAAATCGCTTTGTAATAACAAAACTTGAAATACGAACGTTACCGCAAAATAATGGGTGCGGCTTAATAACAATAACTGTAGGTAACTGCTTGCATTGCTTTTACAGCGCGATGCACCGCACGTGAATCCATTTTAAATTATTATATATAACTGCACAGCTCTTTCGGAGTACGCGCCATAATGCCAGTCTATTATGAGCTGAATAAATATATTAACTCTTACGATATGCGGAAAAATAACTGTTTGCGTATTCATGTAATGTATATATTTCCATTTAAATGTTACAGTGTTATGACGCAATAATGCTAAACTAGATACATGAGTTAAATAAAAAATTCAGATTAATATCAAAAATACAAAAATAAAATATGATAAACTATTATAGTGCATGATTTTATATATATATATATATATACATCCCGTAATTACAATAATCAATTAAAAAAATAAAATTTGAAAGAATATTTTGAGAAAATGTAATTAAAAATATATTTTACCTTAAGTCTTGTATTCTCAACAACAATACCAGAAAAAAATTACAGAAATTCATATAAACAATTTTTCTAATTAAATTCTTTCAAAATTATATTTCATATCAGAAAATCGATACCTGAAACACTATTCCAGAAAGCAAGCAAGAATTGTATTATATGCGCTATTTTCTTCTTTGATTTAACAAGTTAAGATCTGTTTTTTATAGCAAAATTAATGTACTCTTTGCACTTAAAATGAATTAGATACAACTAGTAAGAAATAAACGCCTTTAACGGTTAAATTACTTAGGTGCTTAAACAATTCAATGTGAATTTATATGCTACCTATATATATATATATATATATAGTCATTTAAATTGCGCTCTGAATTGAATTAGATATATATTTGAAATTTGGCGAAAATAAGAAGAAAAGTTCTGATGTAATCCAAACTGCTTTCAAAAATTTTATCATGCATCGAATACACCCACACTGAGAAAAAAATTGTTTATTTGACTAAATTAATTTAGTTTGTTTTTTATTTCTTTCAATGAAGAATATACGTATACATATATTCTTCATCAAAAGAAATAAAGACAAACTAAATTAATTTAGTCAAATGAACAATCTTTTCCTCAGTGCATATCATCTTGTTTAATATTCGGTGAACAAGGATAAAATGATACGTGGGTGAACTAGGCGAAGTTTCTAAATGCAGCCTAATATACTCGTACAGTAATAAAAAACTAATCTTTGATTTCATTAGGCAAAGTTTCTGAATATCTAATATACAGTAATAAAAAACTAATCTTTGATTTCTTTGGACTCGACTGGCATGATGTCGCATACTTCGTTACACGTTCGACAATCGCATACTGCTCGTTGACCGTTATAATAATCGAAGGGACTTACCGAGGTGTAATGTGGCGAGAGAGAACAAAAGCAAACCGGAAATAACTCGCTGCGGCGTCGCGTCCATTTTTCGGTGGTTCCGGCCACTGCGGGTCGAGCCCTCTTCTTTTCCGTTACTGCTGCGGACGGCGGTGATGATGGCACATGTACACACACACGAACCACACGCGCGCACTTATATTCGATCTGTAATTCGAAAAGAACACCTCGAATGAGCCTCGCGTTGATCTTCTCTACGGACAAATCCCGTCAGTCACCACACACAATGGTCTTTAATTTTTATATAATAAGAACTACGATACGTTGGCTAATTTAAATTTTAAGTTATTCTCGATAATTATACGTGCAATACGAATTAAAAGAAATCTCAATTTGTGAATTAAAGGACTTAATGCGATGTATTTAAGCGTCGGAAGAAAAATCATGGGTCGGCATTGAAAAAGACTTGATAGAGACAGAAACGATCTAAATCGTAAGAATGTAACATTGAGATAAGTGTTTTTATTTGGATTTATAATCTTAGACGACACGAGAAGACTATTTGGAATAAAGAGATACTGATACGTCGAGATATTCGCAACTCTTGATGCGCGTCAAGTGATGTGAAGTCGACGAGCGACTGTGTTCAATAGTTTAATACACACGAGGAGCGATCGACGACGGAATCGATGGTAACGATCTACCGGCTGAAAGCCGACTGAAGAGAAAATTCGACATCGATCGCGTGGCACACCTTTCTCGTGCGATCACGCAGCTCCATGTAAAAGATCCGCTGTTACCTAAAGATCATATTTGGAATACAAAAGCCGTACGAGAATATTTTACAACACGGAGAGCTTCTTTATATGTAACAACCGATGTATCTCTAAAACTCAGTTACTAGTACTGTAATTTAAAAATTTGTATTTATTTTGTTATTTATTAAGCTTGGTTTACGCTTGCCAATATATGCAGGCTTTATCTCGATTCTGGTTTATTAATTGCTGCAAATCAATTTTCTTTCCATCATATACAGTACACTTTATCAGAAGGAATATCCTGGGAACGTTCTGGGAACATCCTTAGGGCGTAACATGTCTTTGGACATCTATAGGAACATCCCTTGGAGGTATGTACTGTATAGGAAATTTGCGTCTTATAGGTCATATTATTTCTCCTAAGACGTTATTATTCTCGACATGCTAATTATTTCGCAGTGTGGAGTGTAACCGCAGAAAAAAATCCAAAACTAATTGAAAGATAAAAAATATTTGAAATTAGTCAGCAAAATGAAAAATTTTTCAGCTTAAATGAGCAAAGAGATTCATATATGTATTTGGCCAAGCCGAGTCTTGGTGCTTAATAATATTTTTACATGAATTTTTATAATTTTCAGTTCAAACAAATTGTGTGCCGATTATTTGTTGACCTTGAAACACAGTCTTAAACTGAAGCTGGAATGCGTGTAACATTACAAATTAAAAATGTCAAGCAATTTAATATTATTGATGCTAATAAGCATCTTTAAGACAACATAAAAAGATCATTTTTTTTATAACATGATAAAGTGGTTCTTAATCGCTTTTGCTCACTAAAATATAAAAAAACATTATAGCACGTACAACCTTTATGTTGTTAAAATAATTATCAGGATGTCATTTTTAATAGAAATATCTTTATTTTCTTTCAATCATTTTTATTCGCGAGAGGGATTTAAAGTTTTTCTATTCTTTCCTTTCAATCATATGAAAAGAGATATATAACAACGTATGTAGCACACATGAAAAATCTAACTTTTATTCTGATTTCCAACTTGACAATCGAAATATAAGATATAAGCTTTCTTCAATGTTTTTGTAAGCGATTTACTTTCATGATGAAACAGCTATACATATAACAAAATTTATTTGGTATATTTATACAAGATCTACGAGAAGAACTCGCCACATTTAGATTTTCAAAAAAAGTCTTTTTATACATCATGTCTGATATTTAAAAAGTCGAACACGTTTTTCTGTACAAAAATGACGCGTGTTACGACGTTTTGAATCATCAGATATAATATAAAAAAAGACTTTTTATTGAAAAATAACGAAGCACAAATTGTGTAGGTTTTATTATAATATTATCGAAATTTTATATGAAACACGGGAGAAATCGATCTATATTCATAAGGTATTTCGAAGTGCTTTGCAAGCATCCGCTAAAGTATATTTCCTAGCTAGGTACTATACGCTGTGGCAAACAGGAATTTATGTGTTAGCGCATCTGGCAAACAAGAGCTCATGCTAACATGTTTGGAAAGTCTCATTACCTAAATTTACTTGCCTGATACGGTATACGTTATACGCCAAAATTGTAGAAGAGAGAGAGTTAAGTGTAACGCAAGGCAACGATTAAAATGTCATTGATGTCGTCAAAGAGCAATTTATTCACGCGCCGTCTTCGGTATCGTTCCGCGACGTGCAGTTTATTGAACTTCGATAGAACAGAAGCAAACTGTAATTAATAAAAACAGTTTATGGACGTTTCAATAAACTATACAAGTTCAAAACTCAAATTTTTCAGTGATAAAATGTTAATAAAATGTTAATAAAATTTTTTAAATGTGATGTACGACGTTCAAATTTTTCAAAAATGTAAAATAAATAAGATTCGCACGATTTTGTGAATAAAAATCTAACTCACATTTTACAATTCGGTATAAAAAACAGGTGCACGAAAATAAGAGACCGAATTTTAAAGATATATTATAAATTATACATTTTTTTTTCTTTGCAAACAATACTTTTTATCTTTATGTCACTGAATATTAATATCGAAACTTTATTCCAAATTTCGTCGTTGTTTAGATTTTCGATTTACCGTAACATATCGCACCATAATAATTATACCAAATATTTCAAGTTATGTGTCCTTATGAGCATAATCTCTTTTTATCTCTCGATAGCACACGCAGTATGGACACACCCGACATTTTGGCAGCGCTTCACTCGGAAGTAATTTCCATCTATCGCGATGTATTTCTCGAAAAAAAGAAGTTTATTTCGAATAATTATGAATAAAAGTGTTATAGAAACTGCACGAATAAATCACACAAATATAGTAAGACTTTTTTCTTTGATACCGATACACGTGATAGAACCAAATCATTGACAAATTTTGGCTCGTTTCCAGTAGTTGTTCACATTAATTAAAACAAGATCATTTATTGTTATTTGTTCCTTTGTTGTTACACATGTAATTTTACATTGCGATAAAAAAGTTCAATTGATGTCCTCAAATATTACAAGCCTTCTCACATAAATTTTTCGCGTTAACCATTTGTTTTCTTTTCGATGCAAGACATCATATATAATATTTTATTTTATATGCACCAATTTGTTATTACTATTCCCAAATTTTTTTCTATTTAGTAATTTTTGTTCGTATTTTCTGTTTACATTTTATCTTCTTACACCTTTCTATTTTTTATTTATTATCAAAAATGATTTCAAGTATCACTAACGTATATATATTGCCTCATTAAAATCTCTAAAAATTACTAGTTATTATAAATTACGCTAATGTGTAATAATGCGTTTTTTTAACTACAAATATAATTTTAATGTCCTTGACATTATAAAACTTGTATTTCTCATGAATTCACTCATTCACGGCTCAATATACATATAATTATTACGATGTCACTTTATTTTCACGAATTTCTCATTATCACAATAATGAAATGTGCAATCGATAAATCCGTAAATTCAGCAAATCTATAAATTCATAAAATCTTGTTCCTATATGTATAACTCCATAATGTGTTCGAGCAGCTTAGTCACTAGAAGCTCGAGAAGCTCTATACACACTGATTAATTTGGGTGCCTTAACATACAATGACGTTTAAATCGTTTCATTATGCAATGATACACACCAGTCTATTAAGAATTTCGTATCTTTATCGATCGTTAAAGAATTCTTTCCTACAATGATAAAATAATTGTATGAAAGCATGCTAAATTATTACGTAACGATTTTGTAACATATAAAACATTTAAGAAACTAACTTGTTTGATGCAGCGATGATCAATTTTCTATATAACATTAACTTGTCTCATGTATACAATTTAAAAAATGTAACTGACTATATTTGTGGCATAACGTACGTGCACCGCCAATAAAAAGAGCAAATTAAAGAAGAAACAAGTTCAGTTGCAAAATTTATTTATTATAATGATAGATGCATAATCAAACTTTCACAAAAATTAATTAAATTTCGCGAAACTTTAGACATGCTAACAAAAACCAAAAATTAATACATACTGTGTTGTACCATTTGAAATACTATCACGCGATCACTCCTCGATCGTTATCAAAACATTTTCTTCGTTTAGAAGAAATTGGAGAAAGTCTATTTTGATCAAATTCTTTTCATAAATTCTATAATATAATATGAAGTTTTCGCCATCATCAAAGTATTCTCTGACACGCGATAATTACTAGATTATTCCCATACGCCTTCAGTGCGATACACAACGCGCTTTTACCGAAATAACAGAAATTCACCCTTTTCGCGCTGCAACGTAACCGACCTTCCCATGCACATCGGTCCACATTAGCAGAACTATTCTTACGTTCACCGACATCTCTCTCCGCGCACACAGCACACCATACGACGTGAGTTCGCGTTAATTTTCACCTGCCGACCCAACCCTTTCGATCATGCATCCCTACATATATCCCATCGATGGACTCCTGGCCACCCTTCATCGGCGATTATGTCACCGCGGTGATGTCGCGCTCACGTTCGCGAGTGGTGCTCCGCGACCTTATCGCGAGAGCGTTATCCTCTCACCGGGGACCCTAACAACCCTCCTGACCTGATCAGGCTACGCACGGCGCGGCAGCAGCAACAGCGGAGCCGGCGCCGAGAGGCCACCACACACCACGGTGCCACCACCGTAGGACGCGCGTTTTCGTGTGGATGTGGAAGGACTGACAGTGGCGGTGGCGGCGGCTCGGCACTACTCGCGAACTCGCGCTGTTCGGGAGCGAGTACGCGTTCCCCGGGACATGTATTGGCGGGTAGGAAAGCTCCACCTATCGCGCGACCAAGTGGGAGGGCACAGGAAGACCCGGAGCTTGCGCCCTCCGACTAGCCCGCGCACCAAGCACAACCCCTTCCTTGGCTTTTTCCCAACTTTCGAGCTTGTGGTGCGCCCTCGTCTCTCACCCCCTTGTCCGCATCCCTTCAACCCTCTCCTCGCTATCGCTCGCCGCCGTCATTACCATCGCCGCTACCACCCTGCAACCCTGCGAGCTTTCGCCTTTCTCCATCCCCTTGGCCCTCGGTCTCCACATCGTTACTCTCCTCTCCTCCGTCCTACATCCTCCCTATCCTTACCACGACGGGACTCCTACCTAATGCGATACAGGGAACTAAACGGCGAAATTCGGACTAACAGCAGCGGACCGCAAGTACGGAGTCTAGGAGTTTCCGCCGAGAAGCGTGCGGGGGCAAAGGTTACCCTTTGCTCGTAGGTTCTTCTTGCGTTACCTCCAGCCAAATACCGTTCTTGTTCCCTGCCTTTTTTACGTTCTACGCGGGCACGAGTGTATCTTTCTATGAATTTCGAGAATTTGCAACCACATTTGTAAGGAAGTTATTGAGTGGATGATTTACTCACTTCTTTTGTATGAAGTAGACATCCTCGCGTAGTTTTTTATTTTGCAAGTAACGTCGAAACGTAAACCAAGAGTTAGACTTTCTAAGATGACGAAATTTACATTGTGTTGCGTCTCTTCGGAAATACAGTGCCGTTCGATGTATTTTGGCGGTACTTTATCTTTGTTTTATGCATATGCCTTTCTGTTTATGTACTTAATATCTACTTGATCTCTGTATGCAAATTTTTTTTATGAATAGCAGATGTATCTCGAATAAAGAAACGAAAGAAATATTTATCCATGTGGAACACTAATTTTTCGTTTTAAATGGAGTCAAAATATAAATTTTTTCCCCACTATTTATTTACCTATGAATGCATTTGCATACACATATATACATATATTCGTAATTATTTAATGATAATAATTTTCGTTAATAAGTCGTTCCTATTCTCGTCGTAAAAAATTGTACTGATTCATTAAATGTTACAGCGCTTTTGAAGTTTTAAGATGTCTTAAATCCGATATTATACTTTAATAACTTTAATCTGAGTAATATAATTTATCAAATAGAAAGAGAGAGACAGAGAGAGAGAAAGAGAGAACACCTTTCATTCTATACAGAATCCCACAACCGTCGCACAATTCTTTAATATCCTAGAGATTAATTATGTTTGAAAATCTCGATAACGTCAAGGGATTACAATAGTTTTCGAGTTATAAACGATTAAAGTTGATCGTTATATCGCGGGAAATTTACACGCTCATATCTACAACTATATTTTCTTCACAAAATATAAATTACAATTTATTATTGTATTTCTTTTTTTATAAAATTTTTATAGAGAAGAGGGATAAAATTCTGAGCGATATAAAGTCATCTTTTGCGACGAGATTAAATTTTATTTTCCTGATTTATTGAAATTGACCAAAAAATTCTTGATTTATTAAAATTACGCCGTTTCATTATCTAATAAAAATAAATAATAATAAATCGACGATAAAATTTGATGGAAATAACGATAAATACTTTTCGAATGAAAGTAAATCTTTTTCTTTAACTACACGACAGAGACTTGACGATCCAATAACAGTCTGATAACCAAAATTAATCCTCCGGAACTGAAATTTATAATACAGTTATTGAATCTGTAAAACTCATTCCATTTATGTTAATTAAAAGAACTAATTAATTTCAAAGAACCAAAATGACATAAAAAATAAATACTAAATACATTTTAATAAAAATTATTCAAATTTACAGATGTAACATAAAGAACATTGAATTGTTGACGTTAACTTGATTTTATTATATCGTACTTAATTTTATCGTATCAAGTTAAACAGGATATTCGCCGTATTTATTTTGTAATAAGTCAAATATCCGTGATTGTTACAGACTAACACGCCACGCACGGTGTTCGTTTTCATATCGTACACGCGCTATTATGTATATAAGGTCATCGCACTACCATTCATGTTTCGATATCATTAAATTTGCGCTAGATTATGCGCGATTCGTGGTGATTCGCACTCTTTGATTTAGTAAAAAAATCGCTTCGCTGACGAATTCGCGAAAATGGTAAACGACAAATGCAAACTCGACGAATATGTCAATTTGTGCTATTGGCAAATCTCATACAAATAGTAAATTTCGAACTGTCTCGAATCATGCGTTGCGCAAGCTTTAGGCAACGACGCGAGTCGTTTTGTGCATTGTTATCCCTTGGAACGCGGGTACCAAAAGCAAATGCGATCGTAAACAATTAGCGAGTATCAGTTAAATCCGCGCGATGATCAATTAATTCTCATAATCAACGATTCAAATAATGCACAGAATGAATCGACTCCGAGCGTTACGACGCTTTTAATAAACTGCACTATCGCGATTAATTCTATATTTAGATATTTGTTAGTATAGTATTAGGAATGCGATTTTGATAGCTTTGAGAGTTTTTTTCTCAAAAACTCATTTATTTAAACAAGATAATGAACGAATACTTTAATCAAAATATTTTCTTTCATTTTGTATAACTTTTTCCCATCTTTCTTTCAAAAGATGGATTCCGCGACGATAAAAAGATTTTTCTTTGGAATTGATTCAATTTTGAATAATTTTTCGCACATTCGAAAATTATGAAAGTGTGTATCCTCTAGAGTATGTTGCATCGACTGGAACAAGTAAAAATCAGATGGAGTAATGTCTGAAGAATATGCGGGGTGCGGCAAGACTTCCCATTCCAGCTTTAATAGCGTTTGCTTCACTGATAATGCAACATGAGGTCGAGCATTGTCAACTTGAAGAAGGATCACTTTGCATCATTTACTTGCAATTGGAGGTCGTTTTTGGTTCAATGCTTGCTTCAGTTTGTATAATTGTTGTCGATAACGATCAGCGGTTTCTTTCGTATTTAACAGTTAATAATACACAACACCTTCTTAATCTCACCAAAGACACAGCAATACCTTTGAACCGTGAATATTGCGCCTCGAATGTGAATGTTGCTGGTTGGCCTGGATCAACTCATGATTTTTTTCGTTTGGGATTATTAAAATAGATCCATTTTTCACATCCCCAGTAATAATTCGATACAAAAACTCTTCTTCTTTTGTCTGGCGATCAATGAAATGCAAATGTTCAATTGGTACGTAATGGCATTTTCCGATAACTGATGTGGAACCCATTTTCCTTCTTTGTGAATTTTCTCCATATTATATAAACGTTTAGTAACTGTTGTACAATCAACATTAAATTCTCTGGCAAATTCTGAAGTGGATTGTGCTGGATTTTCGTTCAATAAGAGGGAAACCTGATTTAGAGGATCGAGCAGCGAGGCAGGAGCGGCGCCGCTCAAGCAGCACAAAAGAGGCTCGTAGATTGCAATTAACACAATAAAATTAGTTTTATGAGGAAGTCGAAGGTTTGTTGTACGGGCCTGGAAGCAGATTAGCGGTAAGTTGCCAAAAACCACTACTTTTCGTTTTCGATACCGAAATCTTTAAACGTGTTTTTCTCAAATATAGGCGCATGAATCTCTCAACGTGTATAAAATATCAGCAATACGTCAACAGCTTTTTCGATCGCTCGTATTTACGCGCTTTTTTAAGTACGTCGATCACTGATACGGATAAAATTATTGCTTTCGACGGGTCAAACAACTTTCGTGGATACTGTACTCAAAGGCTCGTAGAAAGCGCGATGTCCGGAAACGATGTCAAAGTTGCTGTGATTTATGCATATGAACATATATCTCAAAAAGGCAAATGAATTGTCTCGTGAATAGAAGGTGTGTGTAAGAGAGAGAGAGAGAGAGAGAGGCAGAGGGGAAGAGGGAGAGGGAGAAGGGGGGAGACCGAAAAAGAAATACCCTTGCGCGAGAACGTAAGCGAGTTTGTCGCTTTCACCGCGTAATATGCATAAAAGACGTTATGAACGATTTTCGATGGTACTTTTTTCGCGCGCAATCGCTCTCAAGCGATGAACGTTGTAATCGCGATATTAACATTAAAAAAAAATGTTTTTGGGAGATATCGGAAAAAATAACTCACTAAGAGTCATTCAGCTACTGCGAATAATGCTTGCACTTATTGTAAAACTTTGTCTAATAATAAACTGGACAGAAAAACTGCATTTTAATTTTGCAGGTGTGTACTCTTTACGTAATTTTTTCAGATAGCAAGTTAACATTATTTGCTGTCATTTTGATATCAAAATGATGTGAGCTTGTTACCAGGACTGTACTAGTTAAGTACTGGATAATAACTTGGGCCCAGTACTGGCAAATAGTACTGGTACAGTCATTTTAGACAGTTATTTGCTAATAATGGCCTAGTACTGGCTGACAGAATTTCGGCTATCATTTGTCAGCAAGTCATTTGCCAATGAGATGGCCCAGTACTGATTGACAGAATCTTTGCCACCAGTTAACTGTTACTGCTGACGACCTGCTGACAACCCTATATGGGATGAGCACCTGGTGAGCACTTGAATAGGAATCTAAACGCTCCCCTGGATTGTCGATTAATCGATTGATATTAATTGTGCAACTTCAGTCTAACTTGAGAATATGAATGTGGCTTTCAAATGATATAACTTAATTAAATTTGGTAATGTGAAATGTGTAACCGACGTAAAAATTATGCTATATAAGAATTGTGTATACTAGTTGTAGCCTAGTAAACGAGAATGTATTGAAATGGATTCAAATTTTCAGAAATATTCGCGAATGTTAAAATAAATCCTTTTCAGTCCGAATGCATTTTTATTTATTTATAGGAAATTTACTTGTATGAAGCACATTTCTATGCCTTTTAATATAAAAGTAATATTAACTTTTTCTGTGCATCCTGTATACTGCTAAATTGAAAATTCTGAATAAGAGATGCAGTTTTTCAATCGAAATGAATTCAGTTGAATCCAATTCAATCCAATTTAATAAAGAAAAAGTTCTTTTTTTATACAATTGGATTCAATATAATGAGAACTAAATAAATAAGATTCAAAAAAAATAAGATAAAAAGTGAATAAGACTAAAAAAATTCCTTTTTATTCAATTGGATTCAATAGGCTTAAAATAAAAATTTCAATCCATTTAATCCATTTTCGATTACTGGGAGTATTTTATATTCCTCTCCTACTCCACATAATATTACAACTTTTTTCCTTCTTTAGTTTATTGTAAATTATGTTCGTTGTCTGTACACTCGAAGAACTTTTACTTATCACTGAAAGAAAAAATTGGTTGCTGCAGCAAATTAGATGGTAAAATATGGCATAGCATTTTTAATTGGCTGCTGCAACCAAAAATTGATAGTTGCAGCCAATTAAAAATTTTATGCCATATTTTACCATCTAATTTGCTGCAGCAAGTAATCTTTTCTTTCAGTGTAGTGTAATTGATATCACTCTATGGTTAACAAACTTATGCCAAAAGTAATTATGTAACATGAGTATTAACTGGGCTAATATACCGAATAGGGGAGTCAGCTCCGATGATCTTGACCTTGACATATGTTGTCAAGATCACGACTCTCCACAAGATTTTAGCCGTCGCTCGTCATTCATTAAAAAATTATTAACAAAAGAAGTTTGAAAAATGATGTCCTTTTCTACTATTATAAAACAGAAATTTTCTGCTTTAAAGTATATTTTACAACTTTCCACGCGAAGCGACTCTCATCCCATCTCTCCCCTGCTTAGGGACGCACGACTTCCACACGAAGCGACTCTCACCCCATCTCCCCCCTGCCAGAGTCGCTTCGCATGGAAAGTTGTAAAATATACTTTAAAGCAGAAAAGGACTATGCTCAGTTTGGGCCCCGGCTGAACAGCATTGAGACCTAGCTAGGATTGTAGAGCATCAAAAAAGGATTAAAAAGTTCCATATGCACAACTTTGTAAAATGAGTCCCTTGAGTGCTACAGCTGTTCAAAGTTCGCTATTATGATCATGTATTGTGTACCATGTAGGACTGGTTTTATTCGATTTCTCGAATCATCTAGTATCTGGAATATGTCCAATCTTGACGAAGACAACTAAAATCTTTTTCGGACCCCAAATGAATAGTTATAAGTGATATATATTAATCGATGAAGAGGGGAGAAAGACACTCAAAGTAAACAAAAGGTTTTAATCGCCTAATTGAAATGTAGCCAATATATGTTCTAGGAGCACTCAGGAAACCTGTCCTATAAAGTTAAGCTTATGGAATTTTTGATTCCCTTTTGATACCTTAAAATTTTAGGCATGTCTCAAAGTTCATTCGAGGCCCAAATTCCCCTATAAAACTGGGCATAGTCCTTTCTGTTTTATGTAGTAGAAAAGAGACATCATTTTTCAAACTTCTTTTGTTAATGAATGACGTGCGACAGCTAAAACCTGGTGGAGGTTACTCAGGGTTGCGACCTTAACAACATATATCAAGGTCATGGTCATCGGAGTTGACTCCTTTATTCGGTATATTTACCATTAACTGAATTATAATATTTTAATAAAACGTAATTTTCTCCTTTTCTTTACTAATATTATATATTAGTTCCGTACTATTTATCTATCTATGATTCTATCTTCGTCTCATTTTTAGTAATTGAGAACAATTAAAAGGTATCAACTAAATTAAATTTAAATTTAAACAATAGGAAGTGGAACTTTTGAGGCTATTATTCTTTCTAAGATGGAGAGAAATCGCAAAACTGAAAAGATCCGACGTCCAATGTCACACGAAAGTAGGTCTTCATATCGTAAATGAACGACGCGGAGAAAATTTAATAGAACAACGATAGCATCTGGATATCTGTCAAACTTTCTGCAACCGCATTAAACAATCGCATTGGCAGTTTTGTTAATACTAGCGATATCATATCAGCCGGTCGGTTATTGTGTGATTTAATTAAACATTTCATTGCATTCCAAATGACAAGCAAGACAGATATATAGATGCAATTGGTATAATATGACCATATGTATGTCCATGTCCGCACGATCGCTTTATGGATGTAATAGGGAACGAGAGTTTAATTATATGTTCAATTAAGTATTTAATTACGAAGTTCAAAAAATGTCTAAATGTTCAAAAAAGATCCTATTTTACATAATTACAAAAAAACTTTTTATATACGTAATTTTTAAAGATTGTGTGAGAAAATAACGCATAAAGAATTGCAAGAGAATAATTTTATCAAACGTTATAAAATTTAAAAAATATTTTTTTATTTTTGTCATTGATTTGGCAAAAACTAAACGAAATTTTTTTAATTCAAATTTTCTTTATAAATGGTAATTTCATCGAAAATGAATTTTTAATATAAATTGAAAAATTTTGTTTTGAATATCAACAAAAAACCTGGAAAATCGTAAACTTCTAACATAAATTAAAAAGAAAATGTTTTAAACGACAACAAAAACATTAAATTTTTTTGGAAAGTTGTGTGTGTGTGTGTGTGTGTGTGTTAATTTTATTAATTTAAAACTTAGAAAAGTTTTTTCTTGGAACTTTCGTGGAATTTAATTTGTAGATATTTTTAAGGCGCGTATTTTAAAAAGTTTATTTATAAAAGAAGTGTAGAATATTATTTTGTTTTATTGAAATAAGTCAGTTGATATTTATGTAATATAACGACTTTTGGTTATATAAATTAGCCATAGAGTGATACCAATTATGCCATAGATCAGTGCTGGAATTTACTAGCAACTTTCAGCCGATTTTCAGTTTGGTTTTCGTCCCTTACCTCACCAACTCGCGCGCAGCCTCAATGCCGATCGGCATTACATTACAGAATAAACTAATTTATACAAATAACTGAAGAAAGAAAAAAGATTTACTTATGGCGATTATGGAATAGGAGGGCATATATGTAATATCAATTAGTATAGCTTCACGCGTTAAATACATGCACACAATTTATTACCAAACTTCTAGTCTTCTAGATATTACAATTATGTTGTTCGAAAACCACAAGATTTCTACAAGTGAAAAGTTACAAAAAATTAATACCAACATATTTCTCAACAATTCTCATAAAGAAAACAAACACATCTTCACATACACTCGCACACACACGCATGCACGCACGCACGCACGCACGCACACATCGATGCAGCTTTATGACAACGCAATATATATTAATCGGTGGCCATATTATAATATCTAAGCAATAAAGTTTTTGACGATCAAAAAGCAGCAGAAACCCAGAACCTATACAAGACATCGTGATATTCCACAATCCCTACATCTATTTGATCTCTTTTCCTTTATCTATTTTCATTTGTGAGATAGCGTGGCAAAATAAAAAAATCAATGTTAGATATTTTAATTATTTATCTTTTATTAAAATTACCTCTTGCATCACTTCATGCACCATTTTCTCACAACACATCTATAGATCACGTTTTATAAAATACTTTTTTTATGTTCACTACCTTCATAAATTTGCAAAATGGTTGCAATTTTCTCACATTTCACAAAAATTTAAATATTTCAGTGAAAAACAATTGCAGAGAAGTTTTTAAAAGTGCATTTTAAAGAGGAAAAATTGAGCTTTAAACTGGCATTTGAATTTTGTCTCTATGATGTTTTCTTCTTAAATTACATAAAATTGAAGATTGACATTTTTTTCAATATTGTTATTCTTTGAAGCACTCTATCTGGATGGAACATCGTCAGACAAAATTTAAATTTCATTGTGTAAAGACTTAATTTTTCTAAAATGTTTTTTAACTTCGAAAGTAATAAGTTGACAGAAAAAAGGCAGAAGGGAAAAAACATTGATTATAATATATTTGATTTGAATAAATTAAAAAAAATTTTTTTTAAAACTTTTTCAACCAATTAACAAATTTTATATTGTAAAATTGAGTCAAAACTGTATACAATAAAAAAATTCGATATCTTTGCAAAAATTCATCGTAGCAATTTTTTCAAAATATATTTTAAAGCTTAGAAAGTTTACTTTAAAATGCGTATCTGTTAAATGTTATCCGATGATGTTTCATCCAGGTAGAGCGCTTCAAAAGATAACAAAAATATTGAAAAAATAATAATTTTTAAATTTATGTAATTTAGAAACAAAATATCAGAGACAAAATTCAAACGCCAATTTAAAGCTCTATTTTTCTTTTTAAAAATATTTCTAGAAACTTCTCTACGATTTCTTTTCATCGAGATACTTAAGTATATTTTATATAAAATGCGAAAAAATTGCAAGCGTTTCCAAAATGAAGGGTAATGTATTTTTAGTCTTTAATTAACAGTAAGCATTATACTAAAAATGTTTTTTTGTGTCCTATTCTGAATGACAGTACACAAATGCAAATAAATGTGAATAAAAAGGCTCCATTTTTCATCAATATTAAAAAAGGAAGCGTTTTGAAACTATAAATAATACAGCATTCGCACGCATTGTAGTAATATAATTTTTTTTACCACAGATATAATCCGCTAAAATATTGTCCATCTCAATAAATTTAGCAATAATTTTGAAAAAATATATAGAAATTAAGATATCTCTCACACGAATCTGCTCGTAGTAACGCTCTTTGGAAGTATGATCTACCGAAGCCGTTCTTCCTATAAAAATGTTCCATTTTTCACATTTACTTCTTAGCGACAGCGAAATGGCATCGAATCGTGGATTCGGCGTTCACGTTACGCGGGCAGGCTGAAAATATGACGGTATTTCAATGAGAAATGAACTTCTTGCTCCGTAATGCCTTGGGTAACATATATATTTCCCTGCTTCGCCTCACCGATTCGTTCAAGAGCATTTGGAACATTCTCTGGTGCACTCTCTCTTTCTTTTATATTCTCATATATCTTTTTTTCTATCAGTCAACCGATAGAGTTGTGATTTTCTACTTTTATAAACTTACGCTTATTGTCAGAATTACTACTTCGGATTACTAAATCGGATATCAAGCCTTACGTATGATATCTTTTGCCAATACCAAAAATGAAATCAATTCACTACTCTACATACGTCATTGTACTCTTTGAGTAGAGATTATGTATATATTTATCAATCTCGCAATTTTCTTTATAAAAATTTAATATTGGTAAGAGAGAAAGTGGTGGAAAGGTAGTAATTAATTACTTATTTTAAATATTAAAAACACTGTTGCTTAGTACTTTTAATACTCAAAATAAATAATTTCCATTAAATTGGTCAGTATTAAATTGGATTTCTGTATATATGGTTTGGTAGAAAGCTATATAACAATTACGTTACAGAACTATAATCAATCTTTAAATTTAAATAAATTTAATCATTGTTATCTGGACGTATTATTTATTATTGAAAATTCTAAATAAATCATTAACTCTCCATTACTCATGGAGGAATTTTGCACTTTTCGTCAGTAACCTAAATCTTTGAGTTTTAAAATTAAGATTTTCATATTATTCCGGACTGTATAAAAATCTCAAAAAATTTTTGCGTACTCGTGAAAGTTTTAACAACGAGTTTTTACTTTCACAGAAATCGGATGGTATTTTACTTATTCTTCTTTATAGATTTAAATTTATCTATCAAAAATTCACAATTAAATTGGCCGGCGGAGAGTTAAACAAACAAATTTTAGAATTAAAAATTAAATTAATCGATATAACTTTTTCATGTATCATTCGAAGTTCTTAAAATTATGCAATTAAAAAGAAATTGAATCTTCATTAATTTAAAAAAATCTACTACGAACCGAATAATTTTTCTATTAAGAGTATTAAGTATTATTTTTTGCGTTTCTGATATATCTAAAATGAATGAAATTCATAATCAATTCTCGAAACGAAACAGCCCGCTGGTTACATCAGTATACTGGTATATCGGTTAATAAATAATATATATATCCCGACAAATTTGCGCGTGAATTATGGAATCATATTAAGTCATATCGAATTTCTTCGAAGCTCGAGAACTTTGAAAGTCCAAAACCTGTCCTGGGTTTCCCCGCGTCATAAAAGTACTTCACGCACGGACGCGCATACACGCCGATAAATTCATAGAATCTTCTCTAACGCGGACCACAGTTATTCGTGGTTTCGTAAATTCGTTTCCGCGACGAGAAAATCATATCGTCATTTCGCCAGAGTCGCTATTGGTTTTGTACCGAGAGAAAAAAAAGAGTAATAATTTACCAACTCCCCGGAGATCCGCGTTTCCACGTCCCTCCCGTTCCCTTGCACTCGACAATAGGCGTCAAGCTCGCTCGTGCGACGAGCGCTGAGGGTACGGGGATGAATTTCAAATTAGTCGATTCCGACTACACGATTCCTTCGTAGAGTACACCTATCTGTGTACTGGGTATATAGGGTGTTTAAGAAATCCTATCCTTTATTTAAACCCTCAGCTGTTACGCAGTGCTCTTAGAAATTGCACGCCACATTTTTCACAATTCATGTTTTGGACCATTAAAAGAAGAATTTTGTGAAAAGTGAATACATTCAAAATAGGAAAACACAGAAAAATAATGATGACAAGTCGTCATACATACATAAGCATGAGCTATCTCTGCAGTTTTCGTAGACATTTATGTGCCAATCTCTCGGTTATTTTGGAAGTTCTCCGAAAGCGGAACGATCGAGTGGACCTCTCTAAAGCCGCTAAAAAATAGGAAAGGAGCATTTGCTCTATGAAGGATGAAAGTAATGGGGTCACAGATCGTAGGTCAACACGGTGAAGAGAACAGATCGAAACGAAGATATTATACAAAAGGCGGGAGCAGGTGCGGCGGGACAAATTAAAAAAGCTCGAACTGCTTTGTGTTGTGCCCAATCTATACACGCGAACCTCGTAGAACGAGCTTTCTCCAAATGATCTCCTCGAATCTTTTGTCGTATTTTATTTCGGCCTCAGCTGTAAGGAGGACCATATATTTTCCTCGGCCGTTCGCGTCGTCTACTGTGCCAAGCTACGTACGTCCATTTCGCCTGCCGTCGATTTTTTTGTAGCGCGCATCATACACGCAATGACGAATCTAAAACTACATTTCGCAAAGGAAATGAGACGAACATTTTTCACGTGCTCATGATGAATTTCGTCTGCCTTTGTCTCTCGATTTTTCTCGACTTATGCGCGGGATGCGTTTGTGAGTGACGATCTCGAATCAGTGTTATAAGAGACCTTTGAATATTGATCTAAAATTTAAGAAAAATAAATGTTCGATTGAATATTATCTTTAGTTCATGTGGTTAGCATACATTTGTTATTTTTAAGTTAATTCACTGAAATATATTTGAATTCATGAAATATATTATAATTCACTGAAATACATTTGTTATTTTTAAGTGAATTCATTGAAATTATACAAAATGCCGCGAAATTATACAAAATGTTCCAAATGTCGCGGGTTAATGTTTTCGTAACAGAAATGTCAAATTGACTGGAGCAATATTATAATTATAAACAATCAAAATAAATTTTAAATTAAAATTTTTAAGTAAATCTAAGTAGATAAGTAAATTTTCGATTTTAATATTTTATCTTCAAATAAACTCTACTGTAATAAAAAATTTGATAGTTTCTTTTTCTTTATTATTGTGTAACACTAATTTATTTATTGTTTAACTAAATAATCTAATATTGAAAATAAAAATTGAATATTAAAAATTGCTGTGTTAATAAAAAAGTGATACACATAAAAAATTAACATTTTTGAGATAATGAAAGGAAATCTACCCTAAAGATTAATATATTTCTATGGAAAAAACACAACATTTATAACAGATTTGCTTATGAAAATGTTACAATTTTGATAAGAGATGTTTACATTTATATAGGATTACAGTTATGAATTTTAAAAACTTTCATGAGACATAATTTTTAAAAATATATTACAATTGAAAGTATAACATGGAAAGAAAGTGAAGTTATAGAAATTGCTTATTTACTATTAATTGAAACGTTGTTTCCTAATTTAGAAATTTTAAAATGCTCTACTGAAAAGTTACTAATTTTAAGATCACTTTTCTATAATGCAGCGATATATTTCCGTTCTAAAAGTAAATCGATTCACTTAAAAAGATAAAAAAAAGTTTGTTCAATAATACATTATGTTTTGTTGACACTAAAATTTGTTCTGTATATAAAATTTCGTTGAGAAGAAAAAGATACAAGAATTATTATGACAGAGCGTTTGTATGTGAGGTTACAAGTAAAAGTAACACTAATCGATATGACGTTCCCCTCTTCTGCTCGGGGCTATCGCTATTGAACTGTCAATTTTCAACGGTATGTTATTACGAGATGAGGTAATAGTAAATGTAATTTTATTAATTCAAAGAACGAGCAGAAAAGTAAACGCAACATGATATTTACGTTGCGTTAATTGCGACAATTGCGACAATGAAAGATCTAAATGATTCTCGTGGTGACGGAGAGCAAAACGCTGTTAAATATAATTTTCACAGTCTTGTTTCATGAGTTTCGCCCTAGCACACTACGGAGATGCGCCCGGCATTGTGTCAGAAGTTTAATATCTTCCCAAGGGAGGTCTTTTGAGTTAGCTTCTGTGGCACGTGACCACTGTGGATTTACACAATAGTCTCCATCAATATCGTAACTAACAGTTGAACGATCTGCCTCGAGCATAAAAAAACAAAGCCAGAAGATAACTTGAAAGAAAATTTCATAATATTTATAAATGTAAATATTTAATTTAAATTTCAAATTTAACTTTATATATTTATTATATTAAGAATGTAATATATTCCTTAGCAGTAAAGAGAGTTCCTAAAGTAAATTTAATAATTTCAACAGTAAAATTCATTACTTAAAATGTAGAGATTTTTTAATTGTTATAAAAATTAGTACGTTATTATATGGTATATGAATTTTGTAAAAATTTCTATATTTTTTCATATTCACGATCGCAACACTCAATAGTTATGTATATTATAGTTATCTGTATTGCACTAAAAATTCATTTTTACATAAAAATGAAAATACAATCTTTAATGGATCTTGACAATGTGTTTTCTTTCTATCAATTGATTCATCTCATTATCCTGTTCATAAAAATATTAAGTTTATATTTAAAGTTTATAGTAATAGATTTATTAAAGTAAACAAATAAATTTATGTTGAAGTGAAAAGAATTGTTTTCATTTAAAAAGCCATATTTTCATTAGATCAATTATTTATTTTAATAAAGGACATTTTTTCTTCCAATTAAAGAAGTAATTATTAAAATTTTTAATATAATTATTACAAATAAATTCATCAATAACTAAAAATAATTCTTTTCATTTTTTAAAAAAATACATGTCTTCATTTGATTAATCGAACAAGTAATTTTTAAGAGTAATAACGTATTTATATTATAGTAAATAGATAAATTCATTTATAAGTAACAAGAATTTTTTAAATAAAAAAGAACATTTTTATTAGACCATGTTATTTATTTAGTTAAGTAACATTCTTTTATGTATATTAACATTTATAATTTTTTAAATAAATATTGATGCTTCAAGAATTAAATATATTTCTTTTTAAATAAATAAAAAATAAAAAAACATTTTTAAATAAAATTTTGACAAAATTATTTATTTTATTAAATCTGAAAAAATTATTTTTCAGAAATAAAATCCAACCGAATTAATGTACAACATAAATATGATAGAGAGCGCCAAGAATCAGTCGAAGTTAGATTTTAATCACCGGGTGAGGAGTCTCTCATTAAAATTATCTTTTTTTTTTAAATTTATTTTTAAATTTATTTTTACAACTTTTACAACAGACAATGATATTTTTTAATTAAATAAATATCTTTTAATTTATTTATCTTATAATGTTCATTGCAAGATTCAAATAAATCATGTCTGGAAGTATTCGAATAAATTATTTTTTTAATCAATTAAAATGAACTAAAATTTTCTTGAACTTAAGATTTTTTTTCAGTGTAGTTATGAGAAATTTAGAACACATGTTGTTTTAAATTTCTTAATAAGTTAAGTACCTCTAAAAATGAAAAATCGAATTGTATTAGATATACATTGTGACAGTCATATTAAAGAATAACAACAAAAATTCTTTTTACTTATAAATCATGAATAATTTTTTTTACTTTATCCAAACGTCTAATTTTTACATTAATATGAAGTATATATCAGTCAATAGAATGTAATATGAAACCACTTTAAACTTGTGAATGTACTTCATTATTGCTGATTATTCCTTGCTATTAAAATTCATGAATAATATCCACATAGATGTATAACAGGAAGCAAATTAACGTTACAACATATAATACATACGCGTGTAAGATATATATTAAAAAAATAATTAAAAGAGTAAAAGACAATAATAAACGCGGTTCCGATCGACATTCAAAGCAGATGCTATTGTGCTTTTTGTCCTTATGCTCGAATCCTTTTCTTCGACTTTACTAAACGAGCGCAGTTCTCCCATCATTACGACGTCGTGAACGTGATTTGTCGATATCGACAACAATTATTTTGGAATCAGAACTGGAGATTGCTATAGATAATAAATTACGTAGCTAAGACAGATATAAAATATATTGCATACGTAAATAACTTTTTTATATCCCAAACGAATCCTCGAAAATTATTTCAAAGGAACTTATTCAAATTTATAAAAACGTTTTAATAACCTATTAATTTTTTTTGTTTGAGAAAAAGAAATTGATCCCACGTAGTAAGTAATTTATGTATAAAAAGAATTTTTTTTGGACTGTATTAGAATTCAAAAGGAAACCCGAGTTTCGAGTTTAATTAATAGTAAATAATATAATATATATATAAGAACGTATAATAAATTCTTTTTTCATACATGATGCAATTGCATTAAATATACGATAATTTGTAGGCGTGTTTATTTGTAAATGTAAACATAAATAAAGATATATTTATGATGTAGCATCAATTTTTGATCGAATATATAATTAGCCGATTTTTTATTAATTCAGCAAATGGCAAAAGACATCGAAGACAAAACGTACTCTCTCTCTTCTCTTTCGATAATACCGTTTTTTAAATAAAGAAATCTCTGTAAATATTAATTAAATGCTGATGTTAAATTACCTAACGCAATCCTTCTTTGCATATTTATCTGAGAAAACAGTTTCGAGAATACTTTAGGATAATTACTTTGCCCCAGAGCGAAATTTAAAGCTAACAAGGTCCGTAAGTAGAGGTAACAGAGTACGTCTCTAAGGATTTGAGCGATCTACGGAAATCGAAACTCTGCGATGTGATATCCTGATCAAAGCATTACGGAATTTAGAAACAAAGGGAAAGTTATCTTGACATATTTTTTCATTATAATACTTTCTTATTAATAAATATCCTATTGGAAATCTCCTTGTAGGTAGTTCCAAAAATGCTCATGACCCATGGATATATGCCCATTTTAGATGGGTATATACCCGTTCCAAATCTTCCTATCATGAGGAGATTTCCATCAGAGTACTGTTTTTATTAATAAATATATTATACTACTAAATATATTATACTAAAAATTTGTTGACTTTATTATCAATTCTATTTTCAAAATTTAAACGTTTGTAATTAATTTATTATGATCAATTGAAAAATCGAATGATGGCACATTCAATCTGACATGATACTACAAATATAGATATATCGTTTACATTTAATATATGTTTACAATAAAAATGTCTACAATAAAACCTACAAATTGCGCACGTGTTGCTTTATACATCGTAAGAGATCGTAAGAGATAATCAGTTCACTGCTTAAGAAGCAAAAATTCAGTTTCACACACACGATAGCCTGAAAAAAAGGATCTATTTTATTTTCAAAGGTTAATATTTCATTGATGCATCACCGGTCAAAATTTGCAAATGCTCGCGAAGACGCTACCTAATTAATTAAGATTATAATTCGCGAGACACAAACAGCTTGTTAATGCGTCCTCGTTATATAACTAGGTGTAAGGTAGGAGGCTGGAGATGAGATCGTAGGTTTATTGATTCGGTTTTCTCCGCGGTGGAGTTTTTTCCTCCCTCCTTCCTCCCCCCGAGATCACTCTTTTCTTTTCCGTCTTGCCCGATCTTTATTCTACCCGTTACTTTCTGTTGTACATTCACCTCCCTTTCCCCCCATGTTCGCACCGTTAGAAGTAGAACGCAATTTTCGAGGTTTGTCTTCTATCTTTTCCAATTCAAATGATACAAAATTAGTCTAGTGTGTGTGTGTGTGTGTGTGTGTGTGTGTACAGCTTATTTTTTTAAGGAACATCCATCACGCACGTTCCTTACAAAAAATAATCCATTCCATATAATAAGAAATAATATATTTATATTCCTTTCAACTTTTAGATGGATGAATAAACAGAAGAATATTAAAATTACATCAACATAATATTAAGTTAATGATTCAATTTATTTTTTTTTATTTATTTGTGCATTAATTACAAAATAAAATGAAAGCAAAACATAAATGTACATGTGCACAAAATGATGAGGCACCAGCAAAATTTGCTGCTCTAACGCCTACCAGAAAGAGAGAGAGTAAAGAATTACAGTTGTAAAAACACAAAAGTGGAAACAAAGCAATAAGAAAATAGATCGAGCTCGGAATACGCAATGGATAATTATAAAACATAAAACATTATTGTATTACAGATTTATATCATGGAAAAGTTCCACGGATAAATTGCATAAGATTCACGGTAATAGTAAAGCAATAATGTCTTCATGTTTTCGCTCGTTTCTTTTATGAATATTTTAACTTGCATTTGCGAACTTGTGCATTATTTTTGTTATTCTATTAGTATCATTTATTTTTTTACATCACTTTTACGAAAATATACATAAAAAAATTTAGTGCCTTTAACAAAATTATTTAGTCAAAGCATTTTTAACAGTAACCAAATATTTTGTTTATATCAATTAAACAATTTAATTTATATAAAATTACAGTTTTATTTCATATATACATTTTAACCAAAAATTTTTGTTCGATATATTTCAATCAAATTTTTGTTATTACAGCAAAATTTTGGTTTATAGAACAAAATTTTTTTCTTAGTAGATGCTAAAAGATCGAGATATCATGTGTGACATGTCGGGTACATACGTAACGATCGAGCACAAACATTTTAACGTGTTCGTGTACTTGAGACGAATATACAAAAAAGTGATTACTAACAGATTTCAGATATTTCATTGCTGGATGATATATTCAGATCTAGCGAATTTAATAGCTCTATTATTACACCGATCAAGAGCCCTATATGTGTCTTAAGTCTTCTTCGCGTAACAATCTGACATTATAAAAGACATTATAAACTTCCCGTTTGCTACTTGACGTTATATGATGCCTTTCTTCCATTCATCGTGCAGTCTATTCTACCTTCCGAGCTACTTATTAGATCTTTCGTCCTACTTAGAGTACAGTTTTATTAATCATTTCCACCTCCCTTCTCCTCTCTTCTTTCTTTACCATTGATGATAAATTCAATAACGATAGAGAAACCATAAATTCGATCTTATGCGCACCAATTTTCATTAATTCAATATATACTGTTAAAGACGGTATCTTTTCCTTTCACTTCTCATTGATTTGAAAATACTTCGTGAATTCACACAGGTATATATTACGTCGTTATCGTATAAAGCATCAATCAAAAAAGTGTAAGACTGAACAATTACAAAATCTATATCAGTATATGATTTGATGCATACGAGACACTAGTTCATTATAAATATTTTATATTATAAGTTGTATAATTTAATAACATACAATACATGATGTTTCATTTCGAGTTTCAATATCTCATGAAATATGTATAATAAGTTAAAGATTATATGCAGGAAAAAAAAAGTATCTTAAGATTTGAAAATCATATGATCTAAACACTTTTTCTTCTAGCTTGTTGTGTGTTTTGGGTATTATTTTTTTTTGTTTTTAAGATTAATAAGATATGGGATCTTGAAACTTGAAATGAAATATTCTGTGTAATACGTTCCGTTACGTTTCAAACCAACTAAAGAACCGCGAAGCGAGAGACATTTCATTGGAACATTTATCGTTCAAAAGCGCTATGATATCCTCTTAGAAAAGACACGTAACAACGGTTAAGAAACAATAAATGGTTTCGGGAAGCCAACATTAAGGGATGAAGCAGAGGAAACATCGAGAGACAGAGCAGAAGAAATGACGGGAGCGGATCTGTGGATGTTACGATGTAAGGAGTAACACGATATTCCCAATCCGGCGCGGAAGCTTTAGAAACGAGATAAAGAAGGGCTCGCGAGTGCAATAAATCCCCGCGTTTCCTTCGCTTCCCCCGTTTCGTCTACTGCCACCCCGTCGTAAACCTCGAAGGAAGCTGATGTCGACGCTTGATCGAAATGAATTTACTATTTACTCGTGGCCGCGCCGCCTCTGCGATACGATTCAAGAGTGCAGCTATGAAATATAGCCCACACGCGATATAACCCGAGAGTCGCGGTTTAGAAATCATTTCCTTCTCCCACCCACTCAGGGCCGCGGCCCTCTCTTTCCCAGTCAGTTATATTGATACCGAAATGTGACGGCAGCTGCGGAATACGAACGAACTGAAATGGACGTGTCGAGAATTAATCTCCAGCCAAGTTTCAAAGCGAATTGTCTCTCCGCTCGTTTTTCTCCATTTCATAGCTTCGTAGTGAAACGTCTCGATGTTCTTGCGACAAAAAACACCGTATATGCAACGTCATTGGTTCGCAGTATGTGCCACATTTGAAGGATCAGTTACTTTAGTCTTTATTATTTGAGATTAACGAATTCAAAGGCGAATCTTTACTTTTTTCATATAAAAACTAAAAATTAAAGGTTAAAACCGTAAAGATATCAATTTTGAAAATCGCGGAAATTGATTATCTCCTACGATAATTTCGAAAGAGCTTGCTTTCTTGCTTATGAATTCGAAGAAATCGTTTCTAAAAAATATCCCCCCCTCCCCCTCCCCCCTCCATATATACATACAGCAGTGTCATTGTCTCTCATATATGTCTGTGTTTATGCTACATAGAACTCTGCGCGATAAAATAGGATCTCCATTTGGCTAACTATGACGTCAATGGGATCCTAAAGCCATCTATATTACCGACTAAATCGTAATTTTTGTATAACAATTATTTTTTTTCCTCTTTTACAGATTCGAAAATCCTTTCCCAGGATTAAAGTATACGCATTAATACGTCTATAAGGCAGAGTTTATGCCGAAAAAATGACAAAAAATTTCAAAATTTAAATCTTAAGAAAAATTTTTTGTCGTTCTCGGTATAAACTCCGCCTCTTTTCGAAAGGATTTTCGAATCTCTAAAAGAGGAAAAAAGTAATTGTTATACAAAAATTACGATTCAGTCGGTAATACAGACGACTTTAGAATCCCCTTAACTGTCACGGGCCACTGCTCCCTGTGTGCATTCTGATTGCGATGGTTCAGTAGTCATTATGCTCTCTCTATATAGACTTGGTACTCATTCTCATGTCTATTGGTTTCGCGGTTGAACCTCCTACCGCTCCCAGTCCGACTCAACATATTTCACTTGCTCTTTTCTAACTTTGATAAATAATTTGGGAGACTCATTGAACGAGGTAATGGATGGACGAATGGAATCGCAACACAGTCAATTACGCGCCGAATCAAAATATGTAACGTCAAGAATTAGAATGCGATAAATGATGATTTTTTTCTCATTTTCACCGAGAGAAAATCGGATTAATCACAAAATCCATTAATATTATATGATTTTACATCGAAATTATATTGCAAAATTATAAAAAGAGCTTTTTGAAAGAAATTTGAAAGACGATGGTTTTACACATATAATTATACGTAGTTTCAATACTTTTCAAATAATATTTTTATGTTTATATCCTCTCTCTCTCTCTCTCTCTCTCTCTCTCTCTCTGTGCGAAAGCGTATCAAAACGTTTTTGCAAAACGAGATAAAAAATGAGAGTTGTCTTTTTCTTATTAATTATACACTTAATATATAATTATATTATATAATATATCGATTGTTATAAAACAGTTGTTAAAGAGTCTTGTTTCGTGGCAAAATTTAGAACAGAGAACATCATTAGATAATCGTTCGTAATTCGTTCGTAAAATTGCACGTCTCCACGCACCCGACCGGGGTTATATACTCGTAAACGATCTCTCGCGCGCGATAAAAAAGAAAAAAAGAGAAAAAGAAAGGAAGGCGAAGAAGAACATCAACCCCGTTTGCAACGCCGTTTCCGTACCCTCTTTGCAGTCTACGAAAGACACGCGACCTAAAATCGCATTTGAATAAAGCAATTTGTGCACGCGCCGTAATCCAATTCAGCCTTCTCGCTAGTTTTCGCTACGTGGAAGCACCGATAAATCAACCAGTTGCGCGGCGCATCGGCCTCAACACGCCCCTACGATGTAGCCATATGGCTTAATTTCATTCGTAGAGCGTGTGGTACTTCGAGAGGTCGGGAAAAAAAGCGTTTCGCGTATGAACGGGAAGAATTGACATCGCGATGTTGCGGCTCAGTGATTATATTCGCTCGATCGCTAATAATAATGATTTCGACGATATCGCATTGAGATCGAATTAATTTTGCGGTTATTTTGTATGTATTTAAATTAGAGCTCAATATCAAACTCAATATCAAACTTGATTTTGTTCGTATCTTACAGATAAAAATCTCTTTAGAGTATTTATAAAAAAGTTCTTTATCACAAAAGTAAGATTCGTATTATGGCAGTTTGATAAAATGTGTATATGTGTCTGTATAAGATATTTAGATCATCCAAGTTTATTAGATAAAAGTATATGAATAAAATCAGGTAAATAATTTCTTTTTATAGTTAATATTCTAAAATTTTATTCACTCAAAGTGATTAAAACGTAACCTTTTCATGAATAAAGAGAGAAGTCAACTAATTAATTTTTAATTCAAGTATAAAATCGATGAACTATTTTATCGATTTTAACGAGAATTCAATGTCAAATGATTTTTAATGTAAAGATGAAAAAATTTTTCGTCTCAATTTTTGTACTTTTCTAGATATTTCACTGAAAAAAGTTTCCTTAACAATTTTCTTTAAATTTAAGAAAAAACTTTTTTCTTAAGTATGCTTATTAAAATTAAAATCATTTAATTCGAATAAATAATATTATAATTATGATATGAAATTTCTCAATTTAAGTATAACAAATTAAAGCATTAAAATTAGAAAATGATTTTTTCTTGAAAAATTAATCTGAGTTAAATTTAGGTTCGTCAGCAACATTTGTTGCAATGAATATAGTAAATGATTTTTTTAAATACTAAATTCATATCTCATAATTTAAAAAATAGTATTTTAATAAATATTTACTTAAATTCATATTTCTAAAGTTATAAATAATAAATATGTATTAAATTAAATTCTTCATTAAAGTCGCTTATTCGCGAGTACGCTAGATGGACGCGGCGGAGTTCTATTTCTCGTAAATACAAAGTTACATAGCAGGAAAGCATAAAAGGCGCAGCATTTGAGATTTTTCATTCGTTTTCTAATTAAATATTAATGAAATAGTATCTTGAAAGTGCGAGTGTCCAAAATTACTATAATATGAAATTAAATAAAGTATATTTTTTGTGACAGTACAATGTTTTGTACTGTACAACTAACTCGTAGTTGTACAGAATGTAAGAATAATATTTAAAAAGTTTACATTTGTTCATTTTTATGTTCAAAATCAGGAAAATTCAAAATTGGGAAAAAGTATAATTTGAAACTCCTAAACTCCTAAGTCACCACAGCCATACCAAATCGTGGATACTTAGGGACTTTAATACATATTAATTATATATATATATATTTAAAAAAATAGTTTTTACTAGTTACGAATAATTTACTTAAAAATCATTTGCTTGAAATAAATGTATATAATTAAAAAAATCACTAATTAGTAAAAAATGAGAATTATATTTCAATAATCACTGAACATATTGCAAAAAATACTTGTAATACTTATAATTAATAAATTATTTGCTTTATTAAGGAATAACATTCTTCAAATGAATACAATGTCTTCTAAAAAAATGCGTTTATGGTTGTATGCAAACAAATTATTTATTAAAATTAAGGAAATTTTCTTTTTTAGTATATTTTTTTTCTCGGTATTAATTTTGTATCTATTTGTTTTTATCTTACAATTAGACGAGAGGACACGGAGCAATGCATAGGTCCTAATCGAAAGCGTATTTAAGCGTAGCTTAGGCACGCTTATTATTCACGTAACGGCTCAAAGCGCGCAATGACGTGTGCGGAACAGCGGAACAGTTCGGAGCGGAGCGGAGCGGTGCGGCGCGGCGCATCCGACGCTGCGCGAGGCGCCGTTAAAGGGATAATCTTTATAAATCGTCGTTAGAACGTTTCAATCCTCAGGCCCGCGAGGAATCGATGGATCTTTATCCACATTACGTCCGACTGATAGAAATAAACGCCGGACCGTTTCTCTAGTCCGTTCACAATTATCCTTTTGTTTTCTCCTGCATGTCATCGCAGCGGAATCCTCAGTAATTTCAACTTGATTATTTATCGCGATGAAACTCTTTCATTTTTTTATCGCGAGATCTCTTTATTCTGTGAATGGACATTTGCACGAATATATAAACCGATATTTTTCAGATCATATATAATGGACGAAACTATTTCGTGGTACTGTAATATCGAAATGTAACTCTACATCGCGCACTGCTGCAACAATTCACGTAAAGATGAATATATTTGCCACTGAGAGAACAGATAAAACAAGAAGAATCACTAAAAGTGGATTTACCGGTAACTCTCCTTAAGACAATGGCATTATATCGGAAGAAAGTTTTATATCCGATTTATAAACATTATTTTATGTATGAAGCTTTGAGCTTCGTGAATGCGTGTTCTACATTTCGTACGTCGTGAATCATCGTAGACACATAGTACTACCGATTAAATGCGAATGTTCCATAATTGAAGCGACAGTGTGTGTTACGCAAATGCACATGTAAAATTTACTACCTAAACATCATAACGGAAGAACGAGGCGAGAGAAAAATAAAGAGAGAGAGAGAGAGAGAGAAAGAGAGAGAAAGAGACAGGGAGAGAAAGCAAGTAATCCTCTCCTGAATTTTGTAGAAATCGGGATTCCAGCCTGTTTAAGAGCCCGTCGATAAATGCCTCGCAGAAGCGAGAGTTTCCGATAGAAGCAGGAGACGAGAACGTAAAGTAGACAGTCCAAGGCAGGTGAGCCAGCTACGCTATACGAAACAGCGCTAAGAAACATCGAACAGCCAAGAAAACCAGAAGCAATTTGCTGTTTGCGATCGTGATGTGGGTAGGTGTTCTGCGTGTGTACAAGTGTGTGTAAATGTTGGAAATGGAAATGCGGTGGGTACACCGACCGAATGTCACGCGCGTACATCGCCGGATAAAGTGTACGACGGAGAGTGGCAGTCGAGAACATCCATTCAGCCGAACATCTAGAGGAAAACCAGCTCTGCGATCGCGAGACGTCGTCACGGCCGCGGCACAGTCCAACTTTTGACGCCGACATTGCGGCAAAGTGGACCTCCGCGTGCCTCTCCGGGAAAGAAAGAAGAAAAAAAAAACAGAAAAAACAAAAAGAACGTTCGCTCGCGGATGTCGACGCTCTCGATCCATTCGAACCCAACACCAGAGGAACAGAAATTGGGTGACAGAAAGAGAAAGAAAGAGACGGAAAATAAAGAGAGGTTCGGGAGAAGAAAGAAAATAGTGTGTTTGAGAGAGAAAGAGAGGAGAGAGAGAGAGAGAGAGAGAGAGAGAGAGAGAGAGAGAGAGAGAGAGAGACCATCTCACCGCCCGCGCCACAGCTCAAAGCACTCACTAAACGTCACGGGAGAGCACGGACAGAGAGGACTGCCGATTGGTGGTGGTTGGTCAGTGTCGGTCAATTGTTGCTGTCTACGTTCAACGGGGCAAAGTGTCTATAGGCTTGGGACGTGCTTTTCAATAACCTACAAAGAGCACTGGCTCCTCTCCCCCGTGTTGTCGCAGTACGGTCGCCCGCGTAGCGCCCGGACCGACGTACGCCGTGGTGCCACCTGACAGACTCCGGGAAATTCGAGAAAACGGCATTTCCTTCGGCCCATGCGCGAGAACTTTAATCGAATTTCGGCGTTGCAGCGCCGACAACGGCGACGCGGCCTCGCTCCGCTACACGTGACAGACTCCGGGATCAACGTAAATTTGAATTTGGCCGCGCGCACGCGCTCGATTTCACCAGCCGATTCCCCGATTTCTTTTCCACGGTCCATTCGATTCTATAACGGAACAAAATCCGCGCGGCAATAATCGCAACGACGATCTTTCGTTCGGCTTTCGCGCGTCCTCGCGATTTTCGTTCTTCTTCCACTTACAAATGTGTCGCTTGATCTTCTCGCATACGAAAAAAGCTAAAAAACGCTTAAAAAGAACAGCAACAGAAATCGTCGCTCCATTTTCTACATCAACAATCTTGTTCTTTACTTGCCGCGATTTATGTCGTTACATGTGTAATCGCGCGCGCGCGTCGCGACTGGATAATATTATTATAGAAAATTTATATTATCTCCAAAAGCGGTCCGCGCTCAGCAGTTTGCTTGCCTACTCATATTGACGAATAAGCGTAACGAATCTTCGAAAAATTAATTTTTAAGTATCCAGAGAAATATTAAGAGGTTCATTGCACAATGAAGATACAATATAAGACCAATAAATTTATAAAAGTAAAATCGAAACGTTTGGTCGACAATGCTTGAAATGTAATGGTGATAAACAGAAGCCTTAATCGGAGAGATTTGTATGAAATCGCCTTTTATAAGGTATGCACATCTAACTTATGAATACAGTTAAAACTTTACGTATGATTCCTATTATCTCATACCTTGCACAATCCTCGCGCTCTCAAATATTTGGGCTGTCCGATACGCACCTCACGTTTATAACAAGCACTGGCCTGCGTCACATAACGCTCGACTACGGTGGGTTTAAGCGAATGGAACCGACTTTCGCGGTCATTTACGTGAAGTTGTCCCAAGTCGCCCGCAACATACAAGTGGCGCCATCCAGCTGCGCGCCCCAGAATCTATTGTCTCCGGCTTTAAGCCCAATGTCCACGATGCTAGAACTCTGCCCGAGTTCTCGAATCGAGAAATGTGTAGCGATAAACTTGCCGGTTTTCTGTAGAAACTGTAAGCTGATTGGCTACACATTTCTCGATCCGAAAACTCGGACCGATTTCTAGCATCGTGGACATTGGGCCTTAAGCCTTGTGTCCACGATGCTAGAAATTGGTCCGAGATCTCGGAGAGAGAAAGAATTAACCAATCACATTTAAACAATTTAGTCACATGATCAATGCGATTGGTCAATTCTTTCTTCATCCGAGATCTCGGACGGATTTCTAGCATCGTGGACACTGGGCTTTAGGCCGGAATCAGACTACGCATTAAAGATTGAGGTTGAAGATTAAAAATTGAAATTTGACCAGTGAGGAATTTTAGCTCCTATTGTTTTGATTCCTGTCATAAGCCTTGTGTCCACGATGCTAGAAATTGGTCCGAGATCTCGGAGAGAGAAAGAATTAACCAATCACATTTAAACAATTTAGTCACATGATCAATGCGATTGGTCAATTCTTTCTTCATCCGAGATCTCGGACGGATTTCTAGCATCGTGGACACTGGGCTATATGTTGGATTCACCCTGCATCCGAATTTCGTCATACGACGAAAAAATCAGAAAACAGGATTCCGATGAATTTTGCTTCGTATTATCGGAATCCTGTTTTCTGATTGGATGCAGAACGTCGTACGACGAAAATCGGATGCAGGGTGAATTCAGCATTAGAGATGGACAAAAATTATGAAAAAATCAATCTCAGTAAAATAAATCTCAGTAAATCGATTAATCGCAAGCACTCGATCTCAAAGATCGATAAATTGAATGAAAAAGATCGATCTCTTTTCAAGGAAAATTTTTGAGGAAACTTGATGATGGCTCGTATTCAGAACGCGCTTTTGTCGATAAAAGCGCACTTTTATCTCTGAAATTCTATAATATGCGTGACGTAAAGTATAGTATGTTAGCGCGCTAACATCGTTGTAAGCGCGTTCTGAATACGGGGGTAGCAAATCAATTTACAGCTTTTCCGTAATGGCTCCCGAAAAGCGAAAGAATGATTGGCTACCGCATCAACTTCCGCCGCGCAGCAAGCGTTGCCGCGTCCTGTGTGCGGAAGCCATAAGAACTGACAAACTTTGGGAAATTAGGAATAAAATACATAAAAAAGTGTACATAATTTAGGATATAATAATTTATTATCCTAATTTATTATGGGCTGATTCTCCGTATTGCGCGAGGCCAATTTTCCATTACTGCTCGACAATAGAAATTTGAATGTGGATCGAGATCGAGATCGTGTGAGATCGCCCATCTCTAGCAATCTCCATCTCTCTCCAGTGTACGTCAGTGTACGTCGTGAATGTCGTTATGGCTGCTCCAGTAAAGAAGCGTGAAATTCAGCAAAAATTGCACGAAGATGACGAGAACCACATCTCGTCCAGCAGTGAGGACGAGGAATATGAGATCGCAAATAACCAGGTGAGGCAGATTGCTGTCAATTTATGAGATACGTCTTAACAATCGAGCGGTTAACCTCACTCAACAAACACGCGGTCGTGTTCTCCTGCTGCCAATCCTTTTATTTCATCATTTATAGCATTTTCGACTGTAACGGGTTTTGATCCGATTCGAACTGATTTAATGATGCTACAGACTTTACTATTAATAGAGCATGTTAAGCCCATTCTACAATTGCGTAAGCATAGTTGTAAGTGGTTGTAATTGTAAGAATTGACTGATCACAGTCGAATATTTTGTTCATATTTGATTATGACTGATTAATTCTTACAACTACAACCACTTACAACTACGCTTACGCAATTGTAGAATGGACTTAACATCAACCAATATAAATAGCAAAGCATTCATCTTTGATCTAACCCAGGTTGGTTGTCAAAGGGTCTGTCCAGAGGCACCAAGCAGGTGCTAGGCTGCTTTCAGAATCATTATCTGATGTACCCAGATATTGTTTTATCCTTGTTTAACATTTATGAATAATAAGGCTAAAACATCAAAAATTGAAGAATGGATATACATAATTACATATATTTGTTTCATACATTTAATTTTTTTTTAATATATGCATATATCAATATATGTTACACGATATTGTGCAAGTAATATACAATGACAGTTCAGAATTATTTTTCATATTTTTGAAGCAAATTATTAAAATTATGAATATGATCACACAATAGGAACAGCAAATTGTAAGATAACTGGACCATATACACTTCTACTAAGCTTTGCGATTTATTCTAATTTTTTGCTGAGCTGAAAATTAAGAATTAATGATCAAATTAAAAAAGGGAACGTTTCTGTAAAGATTAAAAAAAGCAGCATTTCGCACATATTGGGTACATGTGTATTCAATATGACCCATATATATATATATATATATACATGTATATATGAAATACATATATGAAAACATATATGTTTTCTCTTTTTTATACAAAAATATTAGAAACATGGAAAGTAAAGATTCGCGACTATAGATTATTTTTATAAGTTTATAAGTTTATTGCACACAAACATATTAATATATAAAAATTTTAAATGGCTATTTTTTTAGACATTTATACAAGAAACTTAATTTGACATTTCACATATGAACCTAACATATCACATCTTAACCTTTTTCTCTTATTAAATAAAGGTTGTAAAGATTATAAATATCTTTATACTGATACATGTATAAAAGAAAATTATTTTTATCAGCGTTTTCATAAAACGTTCATAATAACTTAATCAAACATTGTTGAACATATGTTAACTTCTCCTTCTTAAAACTATGCTTATAGATGCTCACAATTCGGACAAGTAAAACGTCCTTTGTGTTATTTTTAGTTAATTCCATACAATCTTCATGAACATATCTGTTACAAATGTCATACTTACCTTATGCACGCCTTTCATTACATCTTCCTGGGATACATTTCACAGAGCCTGTATTCTGTACACGGCTATCGACAACTATCGGTATCAATAATTAACAACAGCCAATGCCAAGAGCGATCCTGAGAAAAAAACGCGGTTCTTCTTGATTGTCGTTACTTAATGATACTGACAATTGTCGGTAGACATGTACAGAATACAAGCCCAGAACCACAATTTTTTTCAAGATTCGCTTTCAAGACTGGTGTTTTTTTTTGTCGCTTTCTTGACTACTTTCTTGGTTGCTTTAGATGAAGCACTTGGAGCAGCTGCTTATTTTAGAGAGGAAAATAATTCTTTTTGCATTGATTTCCTTTTGTTTAATTATAAACTAAACGTGTTAAAAATATAAATTAAATAATATATATTGTTGAAAGTTAAAATACAGAGCTACAATAACATAAACTACTGAAAATAATAACTATATTTGATAACTATAGAAAGCAATTGTTTATGTTTAAATTAACAGAATGAATAATATGATTTATAAATTGACATTTTTGACAAATTGATTATAAGATGACAATCGTACGGATCATCTGCATGAGTTACTACTGCTATCTGTTGACTTAATCCTATAATTACCTACAAAGAGCGAATAGGGCGTTTTGACTTTTAAGTATACGCCCAGATTGAATCCGGTACTTTATTTTTGTTTTTACGACGTAGAAAAGTATTTGAAGAAAATATAATTAATTTAAATTCTGTAATACATATCTGCGAAGTAGTATAAAATTAATATAAAATTTACGTATGGCATAATTTTTTTTCTAATTTATTTAGAGAAATGTTAAGTAATAAGACGCGTAGCATTTTATTGTTATATTCTTATCAAAGTGGGAAATTGCGATTTTTTAGTCAAAGTACATTTCCGTATAATTCAAACTATATTAAACTTGTTATATCGACACATCAGCATCGTGTAGCATACCATCAAATTGACGTCCATGAATGTTAATTAATTTTTTTGAAGTTTAGTTATAAATCATAATTAACATTATATTTGCTTTATAAAACTAGATAGTGCAATACTGTAAGATAAATTTTAGGGGATAGAGTTTCAAGTGGATTTTGAGGGTCGCAATCCACAAGATCCAGACTATCATGGAATTAAAACATTACTGCAACAACTTTTCCTCAAAGCACACATTGACTTAGGTGGATTGACGGATTTAATAATTTCTCAAAATTATGTAGGATCAGTCGTTAAACAATCCGAAGAAATAGATGAATCTGATGATGAGGATAGTAATGACATCAATGATGTATTTGGTATTACAACTGTCATTAATGTTTCTGATAAACAGGTAAGTAAAATTGATAATGATATATAATCAAACCGAGAAATTTATTATTAAATAATATTTATCTGTCAATTTTATTTATTAAAAAGTTAATTTTTTTCACAGAACATTCTGTGTATACAACAATTAAGACATCTACTGAAACAGCTAGCAGATGAACACGCAACTGATGCAATTAATACTATGATAAAAAATGTACTGGAGAACGACGCAGCGCAATTGGGTTTGCTCATTAATGAGAGATTTGTTAACATTCCCGCTAAGATTTCAGTACCACTTCTTGAAAACCTAATTTCCGAACTAAAACGTGCCAATAACAGAAATATGCCATTCAATTTTTCCTATTACGTACTTATATGTAAATTGTACAAGTCAGAAGATAAAAGAGCCGGGAAAAAGGCGAAAAGTAAGAATAAGAACGGTACTGAACCATCAATATTGTGGAGTAATCCAGAAGAGGAGATCTTTGCGGAAGAAGCAATTGTTAGTTTCGAATTTTCTGTCGAAGAAGAAGCAGACAGTGGTTTATCCGGAACGTGGACTGAAACGGATGACGAGATGATACCTTATAGACGAGTACTACTTTTTGAAGCTTCAAAGTTGCAATCAATATTTGATAAAATACAGAATCAGTTTTCTTAATTAATTTCATAAATTGTGTTAACATTTTCTTAAACGAACGATATAGCTGACAAGAAAAGTTCGACAAGTGTAAAATAAAAAAAATCTCAAACTTTGCATAAGTTTAGAGTAGACAGACCTAATAACGAACAATTTTTTTTCGTACTTAGATCTATATATTCGAGAGATGCCGTGTTTCATGTAAAAGCGACAGACTCATGATCAACACAAGTTCAAACCTTGCATCCCCTATATGCAGAAAAATTTCGTAATCTGTACTGACTTAGTGGAATCGCAGAGCAACTCTTTAGATCTAGGTCTCTTTGACTAGACATATAGGAACTGATATGTTTTTATCCATGCCCTCCGCTACTATTATTTGGTTCATCTATTCTAAACTTATGCAAAATTTTTTTTTTATTTTACATTATCGAACTTGTGAATTCCTCGCCTAAATTTCCTATTTATGAACGGAAAATATACTTTTCATAGATAGTTTTTCTATATATCTACATATATAACGTTTAATATAACGATTACATTAAACTTATAATATAGCTTTTACATAATGCTTATATATTATAAACTATTTCTAAGAATTTCGCACATTGTTCCTTTTCATTTTTTTATTTTTATTTCTCTTAAATGAAACTTACAAAATATTTGCAAAATGACCATTGACTTAGAACTCGTCTGGCTCAAGATTTCATAATAGTATAAAAATTACTTTTAGTCGAATAAATAGATTTTTTGTGTAAATTTAGGTTGAGCAAAGCAGATCTATAAGACAAAATGTACACATAATGTAACAGATATATTGCGTACTGTCAAATAAGATTGTATAATTTAATCAATCGTTTATATAAAATTCGTCAAGTTTTTGTTGGAATTACAAATGTATCCATTCAAATAATTCTCATATTACTATGATGCTGTGTCTGTAAACTTTAATGATTGCCTTATTGGCTTGGCTCTTCGTCTCATAGTACCGAGAATATTTAACATTTCAGAAACTGCTGGCGGCTTATTCTCTGCTTCTTGTCGTCTTTTCCTTTCTTCTTCTCTTTGTTTCTGAAATCAATGTCTTTCTCAAATATGCATGTTAAAATCGAGTAAAAGAAATGTTGCATTCGTTCAAAAACAAATATCGTTTAAAAATAAAATACAGATTTAAAGAATGTTTGAGAAGTTAATGGGGGGGGAGGTACTCTTTAAACAGCTTTATGATGTATTCTAAATATTTATATAATTCAACTTACATCTGTTTGTTTTAACGTGAAACGTCCGCCTTTAATTTGATTAATAATATCATCGATAGCTGAAAATTAGATACATATTATAGTACTGCATTGTATAACTTTTATACATTTACAATAAAACAAAACAATTCACGATCGACAAAATGACATAAGATTGTGTATAATTACCAGGTTGTTGCGCAACTGTAGATGTTTTTTTCGGCGTAATACCAAGCATATTTTCCATATCGCTTACGGCTGAAGTCAATTTTTCTTTAGTCAACAATTTTATCGATGACTGGCCAATCGTCGACATCGGTGGTGGTGGAGGAGGTGGCGGTGGCGGTTTTGAAACTTTCTCCTCTAACTCTCTGATTTTCTGTTTTAAGCAATGCACAACGTTTTCTAACTTTTCCACCGATTTCTCCGCCCTTTCGGCTCTCTGAACAATTACTTCTAACTCTGATTCCGCGAGCTTTAATTTTTCCTCGACAATCTCAAATTCTACATTCGATTCTTTCTCCTCTAATTTTTCCTGTAACATCTGTATTTGAGAACCATGATTTTGCTGTTCTTCTTCTAATAGTCTCTTTAGGGATTCCATTTCTTGCAAAACGGTTAACAATCTCCCATTCGGATCGTCTCCGACCCCGGCCATAAGAAGAGCGCTTTGATGCGCTAAGACGTTTCGTTCTTTCTGAACCTAAACAAATAACCGGCTAATCAGCGCAATATATGAAAGTGACTCCTATGCTGAATAATTAAATGAGTCATATTATGTAAAAAAAATCATATCATTCCATTTAAAAAAGTGGATTTTATCATTATTTGTCCCCTTTTAAACCATACAATTTTATCAGAAACATTTTTGCTTACTGAGTTCAGTTTTCGATATATTTCGGTGTTTTGTTTTGGATAGAATATTCCGTATATTTGTGGATCTCCCTGGTAGTGTATTCTTATAGTATTTAATAGTCAAACATGTGTTAAATGTAAACACACTATTAGTTTCGAAAATTGTTCATTAGAAACAAAATGAGTTTTTTTGCAAAACGTTCAAACAATCTACTTTATTATTTTGAAAAGGTTTCCCAAGCTTTCCTGGGTAAATAAGCCTTTTTTCATGAATATATGGACTTTCAAGATGATAACTGCATAGATTTTAAAAGTGTCTATTCACAGCCAAAATTGACCATTTTTAGATTTTTCCTTTGTCGAACAGTGTAATTAAATTATATATTTAATGAAATTAAATTGATGATCGTAATGACGTACCCTTTCGGCTTCCAGTTGCAGCATTTTCGCGCTTTCTCTTTCGCGATCGCATTGCGTCTTCAAAGTCTGCACTTCCTCGGCTACCATTTTTGTGACTCTTTCCATGTTTTCCTTGTGCACTTTCATCTCGTTAATTTTTTCCTCGCCTGTAACAGAAACGAATCGATAAGTTTATTACATTTTTCGTATCACGAAATTATGGGAGATTTTATTTTACCTTTTTGTCGGAGGACCCTTTCCTCTTCCAGCTGCGTAGTCAGCTGCGTCACCTGCTCCTGCGCCTCGAACTCCTGAAGTCTCGCGGAATGAAGTTCCGTTTGTAATCGTGCTATTTCACCGCTCAGCTCTGAAAACAAATGTTCCATTTAGGATTGCTAGTCTGCTAACTTTGTTTAAACTCGATTGTTAACGCAATCTCGAAAGCAAATAAAAATGTGTAAGTAACAATCGCGTAAACCGAATAAAATCAGTTGCACTGACCTTTCACCGTTTGCCTCAATTGATCTAAATCCTCGAAGTTCGAGTCCACTTCATCGGACATGTCGAGATGCAACGACTCATCTGGATTGTTATGTAGAAACTTCTGCGCCATGATTTGAGATCTCCGCTTCAGTTCGCGATTTTGTCGGTACCACTAATATAACAAAATTGTGTATTATTTTGCAACAATTACGTATTACTTATACAATAATTCTCATTTATTTTTTATTAAGATTACAAATCACTTAATATATTTTCTATGTATCACCACACAGATTACAAATAATACGCAAATTAAATTATCATGAATATATTGTTACCTGAGAGGCTTGTTGCATAGCTTTATGCATTGCATTCGTTTCCACGTCATATTGATGTTTCAATTGTTCATATTCTTTACATACTGCTTCGGAAACTATGGGAAAGGAATAAGAATTTAATAACTTTAGGCCCTTTTATTTAGAACGCGCTTACAACGATGTTAGCGCGCTAACATACTACTTCATGTTACGCATATTATAGAATTATTTGAGATAAAAGCGCGTTCTGAATACAGGCCTTAGAGAAGATTCGGTTACATATTATTAGATGAAACTTCAACAAGATGTTTACTATTTGGAAAAACTTAAAATTGCGGGGGATTTCTTTTTTATCTGCGTGTTGAAAATTAGGAATTTTCATGAAATTTTGTCAGATTTTATTAGGAAAATTTTGGAATTTTCCTTTTTTTAAGTTCTTTTTCTCAAAATATTGTTTTTTTTTATAATGTAAAACGTTGATCAGTTAGTATACACATCCGCATATAATTATGTATATTCTCATATGTCTCGTGAGTTTTATTTAAAAAATCAAGGTGACACACGCATTTTTTTTACAAGATTTCAATAAACATCCTGTTCAAGTTAGCTACGCACCTGTCCGTAATTTTAGCAGCTTCTGTTCCTTCTCTTGAACTTGCGATTGCAGCACGTTATTTTCTCTCTGCAGTTGTTGATATTTTTTCTCCAAATCTACGTGTTCTTTATTCACTACAAAAGATGTTTGAGATCATGACGCAGAATGCAATTTTTTATCGTAAAATATTTTAATTTCTTTTTCCAATTATTATAGTTATGGAACGGCACGGATGTGCGTGGGCTAGATGAGTCAGTTATCAAACATCGCGATTAAGGCGATAATCAGATTAAGGTCACATAATCCTTAGAATTATTGAGAAACGATTGGTGATGTCATCATTCTAAAAAAAGTTTACATTGGAACAAAATACATATTCCAGCGATGATAGAATGTTCATCAAACGTGATATATAATAGATTTTCAGTTAAAGCAAACAATTCGAGAAGCAAAAAATTGTACGTGTATACATGCGTGTCAAAAGTTACTCTAACGTTTCGTGCAAAGCTCTGATTAGCATAATTATTGTTCTCCCATTTTTTCATTTTTTTTTTTTTATGTTATTTCTAAATATTATCTTTAAATATTCTTGTGTGCTGAAACTCTGACACGTCATGTTATATGTATTATGTACGAATCGCTTACGAAGCGTTTGTCGATTAATTAATTATAAATCGTATTAGAGTGACTTTGAGAAAATTGTTAAAATATCTCGCCTCCGCAACGCACCCCCCAGTGAGACAATGAAATCGATGTCGATTCAGCACTTTAGTTTTCAGTGTCTGCTCTTTTTATGTAAATTCGATCGCTCGACTGACTAATCATTCGTCGACCGATATAACATACCGTTTTAAGAATATAGAAACTACAATATCCCGCGAATTAATAATATTTTGCCCCGTCAATTTATAATTCTGTCGCGTATAAACAGTGTGACTAATACAGCGTCATTGCCTTCATTTTATATGCAGAAGTGAATCACATGATAATCGAGTACACGACATTCTCAGTCAATTTGTCCTTGAACTGTGATGAACACGCTTTCCATTATTTATAAACTTTTGTTAATAAAAGTCTAACTGAAAAATCAACGCCGAATAATTTGATGAGCTTATGTTCACGAAGAAACTTTCAAAAATAACAAGAGTGGTTTTGTTTTCGATATATTCAAGTATAAATATTATGTATACGAATTAATTATTTTATAAATAGTCGTTTAAAAGTCGGCACTTTCTTTACCTTATAAAGTACAAGGACGGTTTAATCATGAAATCGGAAGATGAATACGTATAGAATCGTTCGAAATATCAATCAGATAACGATAAACCTCGTTCTTCATACATATATATATATATATATATATAATTATATGTCTATTTATCAATAGATTCAAGATTCAAATTTTGGTAGTAACTATTATTTAGTTATTATAACAACCACATTACATTAGTTTTGTGTTTGACTAATCGCAATATTTTTTCGACGCTTTTAATTAATAATTACCAGCTTCGCTCTTCTGCAGCAGGTGTTTCCGCCTCTTTTCCGAATCCTCATATTTGCTCTTCCACTTGCTTTCCAAAAAGCTGTTGCTCCTGTTGAGTCTGACGTCGTTCGTCTTACAAACGTTCACCGGCGTCGTCTTTTCCTCGAATTTTCGCATCTCGATGCTAGAGGTCGACAATTGATTGTTATTACGCGACCTCAGCTGTACGACTGAAGCTTCGAGCTTCTCGAAGGACGCTCTTTGGGCTGCTACATTGCCCGTCCCGCGGCCGAGCTTCTCGAAGGATCCTCTGCGCTTTGGAGGACATCTCTCTTGAGCCTTGATCGTGGCCGATATTCTCGGCACCGGAATGTGAGAGTGAATCACGTTCGGAGACGTCCTCGATGGCTCCGTGCTCAGGACAATGTTGAATTCCGTCTTATTCATGGTACCTGTGGAAATTAATGCACTTGTTATCTCGTTTATTTTAAGCTTTGTTGTAGCGATCACAATGGAATATGACAGAATTCCAAAAAATTGTGACTATTTTCTGGTTAGAATATTAAGTCTGCGTGTCTTTTTTCAAAAATTCAATGTAAACTTTAGGTCTGTTCGTGTTGCTTGAAATTCCCAAAAAATATTTGCACTTGAAATGAGATAAATATATAATCAAGCATTGAAGAGAGAGAAAGCAAAGATTTTAAGTGTAAAAAGTGCAAACAACGCGAACAGACCTATTATTTACTTAAAAAATTTATTTTCTGATAAAATACTGTGCGGGAATGCTTTGTAATTAGTAAAAAAAATTTTTCACTATTATTATCATTATTATTATTAAAATAATTATTGAAAAAAGAAAAAGCATTAATATATCGCCTCCTTTCTTAAAAAACAAAAAGAATGAGCTTCCTACAAAAAGAAATTATTTTTCAATTTCAGCACAGAAAATTATTAACTAATGAAATAATATCGTAAATAATAAAAATAATATTTTCTTATAATTAAATGACATTTTTTCATTTTTATTTCACAATCGTTCTTTAAAAAAAACATTCCTTTTTAAATTGTGACGATCACCGATTAAGATTAATAACATTGGACATTTCTAAAAATAAATATATTGGTCTCACTTTCGGCAGTCAAGTTTGAAATAACTGCTATGTCAAAATATTCTTATATGCCCAATTCTTATTATATGGACCGTATTTTATCAATATTTGTTATTCATCTATTGTTATCTCATATATTAGGTTTATATCAATAAATTAATTTAACATTAAATAATTCATAAAGAGAGAAAAGCATTTCGAGAATATCCATATTTTATTAACTATTATTTATAATTTAACAACATAAAGATTATCAAATTGATAGCACAATATTACCGTGATCAATTTATAAAAATTATCAGATTTTAAATAAAGATTATTGCAATTATTAATTATTATTGTATTCAATCTCGTGTACTTATTGTTTTATGATATCACGGCTATTAGCGGAAAGAGATTGAATACTCTTGATAAGATCTGTTGTATACACATACGTTCATTCACGCCGCAAAGCACGAGTTCCCGGAACAGAGGTTAGTGCGTTTCTAAAATAGGATTCCACCAAAAGTATATCCAAGAGTTAGGTTTAGACGCACGTGCTGAGCTTCGCGGGAGTAAGGCAAATAGCTCTCCTGCGGGCCATTTAAAGTTAATTCGTCGGAATGCGTGTCTGTGTCGAGACTCGTGCGGCTCGATCGTTAAACCGACATCGACGAAGGGTCGAATGGTTTCGGTTGTTTCCCTAAACTAGAAGTCCGCCAGGTGTTACGATAATTATCATTCTAACTTCCGCCAATGTCAACGTTCCCGTGCGAAAGTTCGAAAGGCTCGCAAAAATTCACTCGGGCGAAAAACGAGACGGGATACTTTAGCGAAATATGGTACACAACTCGATACTCAAGATGTCAATTAGTTCTTTCATTTGCATTCGAGTGCGTGCCTAAAGTAGGAAAGACATTCCAATGTTGAAATCGATAAACTGGAGCGTATTTTCAAAGAGCGTCCAAAATATAGAAGCTCGTTTTATACGAAAACATAGAATATTCAGTACTCTATAAAATAGCTCTACCCTCCTTCCCCCATATGCTCTATAAATTTATTAAACTCTTACAGAAATCCCATTTAATACTAGCCAATTTAATACGGAAAATTACAGCAATATTGCAGTAACATATTACAAACGTTGCTGCAATGTTGCTGCAGCTTCTATGCTGTATGAGTTATATAATTACTTTTTTGTGTAAGTTAATTATTAATTATTTATTTTGTTAACCCGTACAGAAATATGTGCCTACTACTTACTTAATTAAATATTTCTGTATGGGTTATTAATTGCTTATTGAGTATTAAAAGCACTATTGTTCAATGCTTTTAATACTCAAAATGAATAATTAATCTATCTTCCAGTTTTTAAATATTTATAAGGAAAGAATGCACCGAATTAACGCGACTACAGAATTAAATTTTCATTTATTATTTAATTACAACTTAATCATTTTTCCAGTATTAAAAATCATTTTATTTAAATCAGGAAAGATTTAATTTAATTTGGAACAGAACGATTGCACCTCTATACACTTCATGCTTATCAAGCGATCAACACTTGCAATCGTTTTTTTTTTTTGCCTCATATTCACTATAGTATAACTAGTGTCATTGATCGTTGCACCGCACGTTAATTTTACATACATTTTATATACATTTCTATATACACATCCACATACATAAATACTGGCATACATATGCGGGTATTCGACGTCATGCATTAACGAGTAGCATGCCAAGTGTCCGATAAAATCCGATTGATAGTCCACGGACTGAGTTTACGTATTCAGAATGTATTACGAAAATATAGAAGACAATAGGGAGTTTTTGCAATACCGTTTGTCCAAATACGATGAACGCTAAGGTCAGATTATCTTCTTTTTAACGTCTAATAAAGAAAAGAAAGAACGTGATTTTAGCGTTCACCGTATCTGGATTCACGTTATTGCAAAAACTCCTTAATGCTTCCAAGTACAACGTATATTAACTGTACATATGTATCATAACTGAAATTCTGACAAGTCAAGAATTTTTGACGCCACGTCACGTTTAAAGGGAATTAACAGAAAGTAACATGCAATCCGTTGTTTTATCATTGTCAATTTATTTAGACATTATAGATTTGAATATTATTTAATGATAATTTTAATATAAAAATATATTTTTGTCTTGTAACATTTTGTAACGGAATACATCTATTTCGTTTAATGTCTCTTGTTCACTGTCAATTTAGCCAATTTTCTTTTTCTGCTTAAGAAAAATTTCAATTTACTTTTCTGCAAAATCAAGAGTGTATCTCTTTATTATAATAAAACGAAAATCGAATGTCGCAAAGTATTTTTGCAGTAATAAAATTCTGCAAACGCGACGTGACATTCATACGTGTGATTTTAGATCCAATTAAACGCAGAGTGTGCAATTTTCGTTTTTTTTTTTATATTGATCACAATATATATAAAGTCTGTTTTTTTTTTTAGTCTTACATGGTTCATTTCTTCTCTTTTTCCACATTAGGAAAAAAGAAAAAATGAACGATGCAAGAAGTTCAGCTAAAAAAAAAACAGGCCTCTACTGCAACGATTGCCAACTCGCGCGCGCGATTACGGAATAATTTAAAACAAAGACCGTAATGATTTTTAATTGTCAATTACGTCGTGTATGTGCGGCGTAATGGACTTTGGAGTTGTACGTCAGGTTGTGTTCTGTAAGCACCGAGGTCCTTTCACTTTACCTGCTTTGCATCAAAGAACGACGTACAACCCGTTTTATATGTGAAACACTTAGATCTCATTCAAAAAAACACAAAATTCGAATCCGTATTCATGCGACTCATTCATTCGTCTCACGAGTCGTACTGTTGCAGACGAATAATCGGAAGTGATCGCTCTTCTCGAAATCACGCGGATCCTCCGAATTGACTCGCGAAGATGATCGACACGGAGATCGCACGACCGAGACGGTGAGAGAAATTTTTTTTTTTCTTACGAGCGACAGATGGTTGCAGTTTGCACTCACTTCGTTCGTTGCACTACCACGTGAGGTCGAAAGTGTCAGTTTCTTTCTTTCTTCCCTCGCGACGGATTCAGCACTTAAAGTGCCGCACGGTTGGACTCGGGTTGTGGCCAGAAACTCGTGCGTACGTTCTCCCCGGCGCGCGTCCACGAACGTACTGGAGCGTACTGACTTCGTGCGGGAGCGCGTGCCTCGTTGTAACGTTACATTATCTCATGGCACCGCAGACTATACGCGAAAGAGAATGCGGGAGAGCGTCTTTTTCTTTAAGGAAATCGAGTGTGCACGCACTCACACACACGCACCTTCCGCGCAGCGTGCAGGTAGCCTTCGACGTAACATTACTCGATGCTGGAGGTTTCATCGCAATTTGGATAACGGATTAGCACTATTTTACAACTTTCTACACGAAGCGACTCTCATCCCACCTCCCCCCTGCCAGAGTCGCTTCGTGAAAGTTGTAAAATATACTTTAAAGCAGAAAATTTCTGTTTTATATAGTAGAAAAGAGACATCATTTTTCAAACTTCTTTTGTTAATAACTTTTTTATGAATGACGAGCGACGGCTAAAACCTGGTGGAGGGTCGTAATCTTGATAACGTATGTCAAGGTCAAGGTCATCGAACCTGATTCCCCTATTCGGCCCTACTTATCATTTTATATAATTGTATATATACAGTTATATATGAAACATTTTTTCCCGAGTACACACAAATCTGAAAATAATTATTTTGTTAAATCATCAGAACGCTTGAATGTTAATAACAATGCTGTAAAAAATTTTAATATTCTAGCAACTGTTTAAGCGTCTTCTATAATTATTTCGGTAGACGATTTATTCGTATCGGATAGAATCTTACTTACGATTTTATATGCAGTTTAATATCTTTTATAATTTACAATATATTTTACATATTTTACATACGGAAAAAACAATTTTGCTAAAAGATTTAAAATTTTGCCTGATACAAATCTGAAAATAATTTTATTGAATCATTGAAATAATTATGTTGGAAATTGAAAAATAAACACTACTGCAAAAACATTATTGTAATAAATAATTTGAATTTCTAATAAAATTATTTTGATAATCAAATAAAATTATTTTCAGATTTATGTATCTAAATAAGTTTTTAGACACTTTAATAAAGCATCGCTTTCCGTGTATATCTCATATTTTTTAAATCATTTTTTATATCTCGCTCTTTAAGAATTTAAAATTTCTTTAAAAATCTTCCTTTATGTATCTTCCAAGGATTTAAAAAAATGAACATATGGTGGTATATCTCTTTTTGATTGAAAAAACATACCTGACAATGCGTTGAAGAATATTATTCGTCAGCAATAATATTTTTCATTAACATTTTTGGAGCTGATGTTGGTGATTGATTAAAAAAAGCTTTAATTCGTCTCTTTATATTTTAATAAAAATAAAAATATACAAAGAATTCCATTATTTCGAGTTGCTTTCAATCAGCATATTTGATACTACGCCTGAGAGGAATTTACGCAGTTAGTCAGCAGCTGAATATACAAAAAGCGATTTGTATAGAGTTACGAATAATGAGTAAAGGCTCATATATTTATCGTCAAAACCGCAGGATTTTATGGATTATAAATTGAGATCGATAGTATCCAAGCTGTTGAAAATAGAATAAAATTAATTTAAAATATCAATCAATATATAGTAATTTAAAATATAATAGTAATTTAAATATATAGTAATTTAAAAAATCAATAAATATAGTGATGCCTATAAAACCCGACACCAAATATGTTTTATTTATTCTAATATAATAGTCAATAATATGATATTATACATTCGTTTCTCTCTCGATTCTCGTAGGTAATATTATTATTGACTATCATATTAGAATAAATCAAATACATTAATATTTGCTGTCGGTTCTTATAGGCATTATTATTTATTGAGATTTACTTTATCACAATCTTTAATTTCTTAATTTATAGGATTAAAATCATAAAACATTATAAAATTAATTATAAAACTGTTTTAAAATAACCTGTTAACATTAAAACATAAACTTATATATCAAGTAAAAAATAACAATTTTGATCAACTTTATCATTATCTTCCCATTTAATCTTAAAAAATTTCTGCAATATCACTTCATTTGATAATAATGCTGCAAAAAGTTTTGACAACTAGTTTGAGCATTCTATATAATTGTTATCTTGATAATTCAACAAAATTATTTTCAGATATACATGTGGCTATATAAATTTTTAAATACTTTACAAAATTTTTATTGATAATGCTTTTGAGACTTTTCACTAGTATTTTCTTCAAAAATATGTTCTTTTCATTATTATTGCAATTCTATTCTGGAAATATTCTCCATATATAATTCAATTTTTTTGCAAAAAGTTTTTTAAACTTGACAACGTTTTTTATTTCGGCGACACATGAATGATTTAACAGCGATAAAAATACAGGTCCGTATCATAATATATATTACAGATACACCTAAAGAATTTTATACAAAATAATGGTGGAGACAGCGACTATACGATTACACTGATAGCAGTGTAATATCCTTTTTGTACATATGCAGCTGCAGATGCACATAGAGTCGTGCGACTTTATGAGCTAATATACTTCGTGTAAATACATGCTTGAGTCACTACTTCTGAATAATCACCCGATAATTCTTCATCTGCATAAGTCGCTGCGAAAGCGCATTGTTATCATGGTTTCGCAAGAATATATCACAAAGAAGATGGAATTTAATTAAAATCAAGCGAGCAAAATGTATAAAAATTTGTTACTTGCTTCAATTTAAATTTCATTTAAATTTTGTGTGCAAGTGTCGTGAAATACCTATTGATTTGAAAAGATTATTTTAAGATGTCAAAAAAAAATCTCTCTCTCATAGAGAGAAGATCGAGCAGACGTTCTGTCCATAGAATTTTTAGAAACAACTAAAAATGATACTGTTGGATCACTTTTATTTGTACGTAAAACGGGAATGTTATAAAATAAATAATTATATAATATCGCGATTAATTGTTTATTTTATAACATTATGCGCGTCGACGATGATCGATGTTTCGTTTCAAAGTAATAAATCTTCACACTTCTGAGAAGAGAATATAAAAAGAGAGGAGCGTATCTACATTACGGAATTCTAAGTAACTAAGCGGAATTCTAAGTAACGCAGAAGCGCGATTTACTGCAATTGTATAAAGCCTGAGGAAAAGTTAGACGAGTAAGTAAACTTTCACATGGTTCTTGCGTTAGGAAATGTACTTGGAAATCGAAGACAAGTCACGATTCGATACTTTCGTTTATAATCTATATATAATGTCAAAAGATACAAATATATTTCTTTCTTTTAAAGCAGTTATCGAGATTACAATATACAGGGTGTCCCGAATTTAAATGACCAAACTTCGAGAGCGTGTAAGGCATCGATAAACTGAGAAAGAAAGTTTAGAGATATGCTCGTTTTTGCTTCGTTTTGAAGAAAATCGCAAAAAAGATAAAATAAAGTTTCCATTTTTGTGTATACTTAGATATTTATTACTTATTGATTCACTGTTATTTATTCACGTTATCGCTTACTTAATGCAGATATTGTTCAAAATGTTAGCCTCTTGCAGCAATGCACGCATTGCATCTTGTACGGACAGTTCGATCGTGTTGCAGCCAAACATTGATCTGGTCAACGTAATAGGCCTGTTCTTTTTGGTTGAACTTTTGCACAAACGTGATCGAGTGAATCGTTTCCAACACAAATACACAAATTTTTTTACTGTGTAGACTTTTTTACGATAAATTACAATCGTGCTCGTAATAAATGTAAAATATTAACAATGAGGTGTAAACGTTCTTGCTTGTTATGTTAAATCTAATCTACAATGTGCTCTTTTGCTTTTTTGCTTTTTACCTCTTGTCTTTTTTTCTCTTTGCGATCATTTTATCGACATTCATGTTTCTTGTCTCTTCCAAAGTTCGTCAACTTTTATCTCGACCGACTGAAATTAAATGAAGAAACAGGATAAGAGGCAAAGAGACAAAAGGTTAAAAAATGATAAAAACTTAAAAAGTAAGAAAACAGGAAGCAAAAGCATATTGTTGATTAAACTTTAGACACAGATTAACTTTGTAAAAAGATACAAGATGTCTCACACGTTTTCGACAAAGAGATCGCAAGAGAAAACACACCGATTATTATCGCGCGTGCAAAGTGATCAGCGCGTATCTTTCGCGGCCTCGAGTCGCTTTCGACCGTGTCTATAGTGTCTCGGACGGTGCCATCGTTAAACGACTTTATTGTCTGGAATCATGTTCCTGCTTCCCTTCGTGGCCGCAGAGATGTGACTCACTCTCGACACTCACGTAACGGGTGTCCCGGCATTCCATAGAAATCGGCGGTCACGGGTTGGGTTATCCATGTTCGAGATTATGTGAATGATATATCGAGTGTTTCAGACTGTGTGATGACTCAGACGGCACAAAAACCCTTTCCCAATAGGCAACTCTAAACCAGGATATTCTTTCTTAACCCCTTAATTCTATTCTTGATTTTAAATCCTTATTATGAAGAGGATTCGGAAGAAGATCGTAAGTGGTAAAAAGATTTATAGTCAAGATAGAAATGGTTTGAAATCATGATTAGTAAGCGAAGAAAGAGCAATTTTAATTTTATTATAAATTTTGTTATAATACATTTTTATATACTTTTAAGCGTCTCGACTTTGCATTGTTTACATTAATATGCGGATAGCACAATGTTATTGTAACACGCTACGCACTCAATCGGATCTAATTTTTGCGAAACGCTTTAACCGCAATGCAACTTCCTGAGCATTCCATTTTAATGCTAGATAATAAAGCCATTTAATGCCGGTTGGAACGAGAACGTAAACACGGGGAAGTAATATATACTCGCAATGTGTAGTGATTGTTCCATCATTAATCATGTTTATTGGTATAAATAGAATTCTATCCTGAATTCCGACATGAATTACAAATCATTTGAAACAAGCTTAATGCGAAAAATTTTAAAGATTGGAATACATGTATAAAATCTGTTATAAATTATAAAAATATTATTAATTGTATAAAATTATAAGCAAGATTCTATTTTGAAATCTAACATAAATAAACGGTCTCAAATATTTCAAATTTAAAAAGTCCTATTTTTGATTAAATAAATAATGCTTAATAATAATTTTTATGTAAATTTTTTGCAAACATGTTTTTCATTCACAATATTATAAACCGCATTGATTTGGTTCGTCGAATTTGAAACATATTGTAGCTGAAGCTGAAATATTAGGTATAATATCTCAATTTATGTGTGATATTTGACCATAGTTGAAATAATAATTCTCGTAATAAGTTCTTTGTTATACGTTTTTAAGACATTATTAGTACATTATTGAATTGACGATCAATCTATAATTTGAGATATTAATATATATCTCAGTTTCAGCTATAATTTACGTTTCAAATTTAACAAACTAAATCAGCGCGCAGTTTATAAAACTAAAAAATGTATAAAATTTGCGTATAAATATAATTATCAAGCACTAAGATCTGCTTCGACCGAAAATAAGATTAGTTCTTTTCATTTTCTTTTTTCATTTGATTTATTTTTATTGGTTTAATGTTTACTTAATTGTTTAAGTGTTTTACGTGACATTAACGACATTTTCTCATTTAAGTATCATTATCATTTTTTCATTGTCTATCACTTCTATATGATTTTTTAATGGATTGACAAATATTGCTCACAAAAAATATGCAAAAGTAATAAATTTGTGACTACAGGCTTTGATGATTCAGCTTCCTTCGGATTCAACATCCATCGGATTGTGAGATCGGATTTGCCTACGTCTCAACAGATGTCGCGTCGCTTCATGGTTACGACTGTAAACTCCATTCATAAAACGTATACCAGCGTTAGTAGCGCCTCCTGCTATAAAGGGACCGCAAAATGGAACTTCGTAGCCAAAAAGTTAATATAGCGTCTTAGGCCGGAATCAGACTATGCATTGAAGATTGAGGTTGAAGATTGAAGATTGAAATTTAACCAATAAGGACAAAGAAATTTTAGCTCCTTTCGTTTCGATTGGTCAAATTTGAATTTTTCAAATTTATCGTAATCTGATTCCGGCCTAACGCTCATACAATGCAATTGGCCTACATGGGCCTATATATATATATGAGCGTAAGACGCCATATTGAGACGCTTTTTGGCTACGAAGTTCCATTTTGCGGTCCCTCTATAACAGGAGGCGCTACTAACGCTGGTATACGTTTTATGAATGGAGTTTACAGACCCTGGGTTACGATTATAATGTTTCTGCGTATCAATTTATTTTATTTAAAACACTTTTTTTTTACACTCATATTCTATATGTATGTAGCAAAAACAAAATTGTCTATCAAGCTATCTATATGTAAACTTGCACCTCAAATGGATAAATTCCTCACCACGTATTCTTCTATTTCTTCAATTAAAAAAAATAGACAGCCACGCTATATACTTGCGCGCATCCGGTAAATTAATATTTAATTGATATCCATGCGACGGAAATGCAACGCGATGTAACGTGCGGGCGTGACGACATTCGCTCGATTTCCCGCTTACGAACGCAAGCGATGGTTTCCGATACTCTGATGTCGATTTAATCGATCATCGACAATTCTGCCAAATAAGTAAATCGTCTTAAAACTAATTAAATTAAATGCGACAGGATTGAGTAAATTAACTCTCTTTTCAATTAATCGCAATCTTTGTCTCATTTTTTTCTTTTTTTTTCTTTTTAATGTGTATATTTTATTTTTGAAAATGTAAGGAAATATGACAGTTATCATATTCATTTAAAAAACCTTTTTTCTATTCACGTGACAACAAAAATGTTATACATGCTGTATTTTGTAGATATCTTATCTAAGTAATGATAATACTAAAGTTACTCATCCAAATGGTTCATCAATGATAACTTATCTGTTAAAAAAAATCGAAAAGCGGCAACGATGAGATAATAAAAAGATATACAACATCTGAAGCATTGCAGATTACTTAAAATCTACTGATTTCGAATAAGCAAACTGTCTGTAGAATACCAGTAAATTGGCAACAAATTCGATCAGAAAAATGCAATGGATCTAGTACCAGTCGCATTAAGCTTATATTCTACCGACAGAGCCTGATATTAATTAGATGGCAAAAATTAAATAAAATCTATCGAACGTAGAATTTGTCCGATTTCTGCTGCCAATCTGCGTCAAATTATGTGCAAATCTGATCAGTTTCTGCAGTTAATCTGCTGTTAATCTGCAGTTAATCTGCTCAAATCATATAAACAATCTCTGTCATATTTTTTGTCGCATTCTCCAGCATCTGATATAATTACAGATGTATTCTGCATCAAATTTGTGATCTTTCGACTGACAAAGTTTGTTAGTAGACGCTTTGCAAAATGAATTTATATAAGCAAACTTGGGTGACGAGAGATCAAATCTTACGTACTCTCTAAAACTTTTAGAATGAATTTCGCTCTAAAAAAATCAAATTTTATTCTTAAAGATTGAAAATTGAGTCTCACACACACATTCTTTATGGACTGGCTTAATTTTCATTTTTCAAAATGAGATTCTCCTCCAAAGAATTTAGAAAGTAAATAACAAAATAACCATAGTACTTCTCTTCAGCTACAATCTAAAGTTTATAAAATTTTTCGTTCATTTATCGAGTGCCTCGCGTCACTGTGGACAACAACTGTAAATTTTCTTCGCTCTACTCGTCGCTGAAAATTCAAAACGAGCTGCATTGTCGCTCGGCGTAGCGTGAGATGCAGGAATCAATAATTATCCTGCCGCTACGCGTACCTACGGATCAGCGAGCGTGCAGTAAGCCATGTATAGAACTGGAGCAGCGTCTCCGTCTCCTTCTCCTCTCCGGTTCGGGTATCTTTCGGAGACGCCGACAGACCGCGCGCATGGCTTACATCGCGTCTGTATGTAGACGTACTCATGTATGTTGTATCAGGCCACACCAGGCCACACTGACCAGTTAGATTACTCTGAGATCCGACGCCTCTCTCTCCTCCCTCTCTCTTTCTCTTTCTTATCCATAAAGGAACTCCGAGAACGTTGATGGTCCGCGTGAGAAGCTCAGCCCCGCGTGCCCCGCGATTTATCTCACGATTTTTCTGACGCTCGAGAAATTGTCCGTTGAAAAACATTCGTCTCTCGAGACGGGAATGCATGCGGATTCGTGATTCGTGATTCGATGAGCAGCACTGAACGTGTCCCTCGCGTTGCTCCACAATAATTTCTCTCCCTCTCTGTTCTCTCTCTCTCTCTCTCATCCTCTCCCTCCCCCTCTCTCTCTCTCTCTCTCTCTTTCTCTCTCTGTCGAGGAGATCGCGCGATTCGTAAACGATGGACGTGACAGCACGATAGATTTAACGACGATTCGATCCCCGGAGTGCGAACCTTCTCGACATCATGACGCGTCTACGGGGCCGTGCATCGTTAATGGTCGTCGCGACGATCAGCTTCATCCTGTTGATTGTCATATACCACATACTGAGTAACGAGATCGACGAGATGTCATCGAGCAAAATCGGCACGCATCTGAGAGCCGAGGATGTGTATCCACCAGGTGAACTCATGGACAGCCCTCAGGGCGCTGCCAGAAGGCAGCTAGTAGATGGGCAAATGACGGGTGATTTGAAGAACGGTAGGAATAGACTGGTTAACGAATTAACTCACTATGATAAATCGTTTGCAGACGGCACTCCGCTATTCAAGGGTCATAAGATCGTCCACCTAGATCTGAAAGGCGCCCCGCCTAAGATGAGCTATTATAGCTACCTATTTCCACTGCTGCGAAAGCTAGGGGCCACTGGTGTGCTTGTGGAGTACGAAGACATGTTTCCCTTTGCTGACAGCATCGAAGACATACACGCCGGCAACTCTTATTCCAAGAAGGACATTGCGCAACTTCAAAATATAGCCAGGAACAATCAGTTAACCATCATACCATTGATACAGACTTTCGGTCACATGGAGTTTGTTCTTAAATTGGACAAGTATAAAGATTTCAGAGAAGTTCCACGTTATCCGCAAGTCTTATGTCCTACGTACAATAGAACACTACCGTTGATCTATGAAATGATAAATCAGGTCATATCAGCTCATCCAACGTTAAAATATTTGCATATAGGTGCGGACGAAGTTTATCAGATAGGAGAATGCTCAAGGTGTTTAGACGTCATGGCTAAAAGGCAATGGAGCAAACGACAGTTGTTCCTGGACCATGTCTCTGCAGTAGTTAAGTACATCAAAGAGAGATACCCAGAACTGACTGTACTTATGTGGGATGATGAATTCCGTGATATATCGCCACAGGAAATCATTGACAGGGGACTCCACTCGATGATAGAACCAGTTATTTGGAAATACACCACCGATCCTGGCATGACGCTAACGGATCAGCTGTGGGAAAGTTACGCCGCCGTGTGGAAGGAAGTCTGGGTTGCGTCAGCATTCAAAGGAGCTACTTCACCTGATAGATATTATACAGACATTTCATATCACATGGAGAACCATCAACGTTGGTTAGAAATCATTCAGAAATATTCAAATCAAATCACATTCAAGGGTGTCATGTTGACTGGATGGCAGAGATACGATCACTTTAGTGTCCTTTGCGAATTACTGCCAGTGGGATTACCATCTCTCGCCATTAATTTAGCTATATTACAAGCCTCAGATGTAAACGTCTTTCCTGTAGAATTACCCGATCGTATATCTGAAGCTTTACAATGCGATGGTATCATCTCGTTAAGCATACCAGAACCACAATACGGCTGGACCAAATGCAGTTTCCACGGAGTATCGGTATACGCAGCTATTTTACGTCTTTACTCTCTGACACAGGAAATAATGAAGATGGAACAGGATAATACCTATAAGGGATGGTTAAAACCGTATAACATTAAATATTCTTTTGCGAGCCCTAGTTATGTTGAACGTGCAGTTACTGATTTGGACAGACATAAAATGGAAATAATATATATCGAAAAAGAGATGCGTACAGCTATGGGAGATATTTATGACGAGTATACAATACAAGAGTGGCTTGAGACATATGTCATACCTGTAAACGAAAAACTCAATCGGTTATGGGAAATTAAGGAGAAACTTTTAGAGAAAAATACGTGGCCAAAGAGACCTCTCACAAAATCTGATTTATAGTAAAAAAAAAACGGCAGTTTCTTGGAATATAAGCGAAAATATTCATATTCTTTGTGGTATAATATATAAGAGACTGAAATTTTTATTAAAATAATACGAGAAAAAGAACGCAAATTTTTTCGCGAATAATTGCGAAAATTTTTAGCAATTATTTTTTAAAAACGGCGTGGATAATCAGTGAAATGTAAAAATTTTGAACTTGTAATTTTACATCTTGAGCAATTGCTGTACAGAATATGTGATAATATGTAACTTGCTAAGGAAATAATCAAATCAGAATTGCACCGTCCGTATAAATTAGTAAATCTCGTTTATCTCGATGGAAATAATTGCATTATTTATAATAGAAATAATAATGGATATTTCTTACTTATGTCGCAAGTTTAGAAGAACTATTTATATTGATTATTTTTTTCTTCCAAAAAATACTCCAAAAAGTAAACCTTAAATACACTAATAATACTCCAAATGATTTACAGAGATAGACGGTGTATAAAGATTGAAATCTATTGAGATACATATATATATATATATATGAGCCCCTTAATTGACAAGTCCAATTAGGAAAAATGCGTTTGTTACAGAAGTAGAAAGTATTAAGAATGTTTATTTTATCTATCAATTTAATTTACTTTTATTTTGTTTTTATGTTTATAAAAATTAAAAATCAATTTTACATCATAAATAAAATGACCGTTAAAAAAGGTGTAATAGTGACTTAAGTGACTTATCCATGATAAGTTATGATGTAAAATTGATTTTTATTTTTTATGAACATAAAAACAAAATAAAAGTAAATTAAATTGATAGATAAAACAAACATTCTTAATACTTTCTACTTCTATATTTAAACGCATTTTTCCTAATTTTGGACTTATGCCACTTGTCAACTAAGGGGCTCATGTATACACATATATATATTATATATACATATATATATATTAAACAAAGCAATATAATTTTGCAGCATTAGAATAAATAATTTATTGTCATTTTATTAAGGATGCTAGATCTCAGATTGTTTTTTAGAGATTTTAAAAATTATTATGTATTATATATATATATATATATACACGTAACATATTGTATAATATATGCATTGTCTATATGTATATGTATATACATATATATATTTTGTGTTCGTGTGTATGCGCATGCGCGCGCGTGTGTATGTGTGTATACGTAACATGCACGCTCTTATATGTATATGGATTATACAAAGTTAGTCTTTTCCAATCATGTACACACAGAATACCCTCTATTTGTCTTCTAATTATAAATGAATTATCTATGAACAACAGATGGAATTCGATTAGACACACTACTAATGCACTAATGCATATTAAAGCCGTTGAACACACTGATTTAATTTAGATATAAAATATAATGCAAATATTTCAAATTATAAAAGAAAAAAATTTATCTAACAGCAATTAAGAATTGTACAATGTAGTTCGTTGTAAATATAATAAAGAATTTAGAAATAAAATAATTCAGTATTGAGAATGTCGCGGTTTAATCCGTTTCTATATTTATATTAAACACATATATTAATCTTTACCTCAATATGTGTATGACGGATTTAATGTGCATCAATGCGTATTAGCAAAATGTCCAACTGAAATCGCTAAGAGTCACTGGAATGTTTAACAAAAAGACGTTGACAACTTAAATTATGTAATATATATTGATTTATGTGTATTAACGCAGCATCTTTAGTAAGCGGTTTTAGTAAGCGCAGAAATTCGTGCCATATAGACAGATGATTGCAATATGGTATGTCCCAATTAGATAAACTTTTTAAAGATAAAAAATTATTGTACATGTGATCGAATTGAAGGCTTTTTATAAAAGACGACAAATGAGAAGTTTTCAATTAAAAAATATCTATATATACATATACATGATACTGTAAAAAACTACAAATGCTACTATTAGTAAGCATTATTTGTAATTATAAAAGAGATAATACGAAGTACCTTAGAAATCATTCTTTTAATATTAAAAAATTAAAATATTCTTTCATTTAGCAAAGAGGAGGATACAAAACTTCTCTATTTGAAATTTTTATTGTTATATCGAATTTTTTATATTGAATTTTTGTTATGCTGCGTCTCTGACTGCTTTTCGATGAATGAAGTTTGTAACATAATTTAAGAAGTCTTCCTAGTAGTTTTGAATTCTTCTGTGAGTTATTACGATTTATAATATATAATACATATATATATGTATTATATATTATAAATTTTTACTACTATAAAGGTATTTTTAATGTTGTTATATAAATAATATATTGCGCGTGTAACTATTATTACAATGAGATGTGATTAATAAAATCTGTTTTTCAATCTATAGTAGACAAATTCTATGATGTTTATCTGTTGGCCCCACACTATATAAATATTCATTCACTCATTCGATGGCGCAACATCCCAAAAAGGTCGGGATGGGACCTACCTCTCGTACCTATGCCCGCATACATAGGCTTACGGAACCTATAATTTAACGTCGGTTCCAAACGGCAGCTTGAGAGGTTTTCTTGGTAATAGATACTCTTGGTTTGCAAGACCGCTAAAGAGGAATTGTGAACGCATGAAAATTTTTTGGATTTGCCGAGGATCGAACACGAGTCCCCTAGCATGGTAGACTCGCGCGCTGTCCATCAAGCTACGCTCGTGTTACATAAACATAATTTTTATATTTTCTGTTATACAATGTATTATTTAAATGTAATATACAAATTTGGTACATTCACACAATCGTAAAAAATACATTCTTGACATTATGTATTTTGTTTGTTGTTATGAACACATACTCAAATAAAGAAAATATAACATTATTGAAAAATGTCTGATGATTATCATTGCAATGCACACACCGTAGATTTTGAGGCGGGAAAATGGGGATGGAACGCAATTGGGAATTGCTTTTTAGTAGGAAATCTTTTTACGACTTTGTGTATTGAATTTATATCTACTGTGTCACCAATTTCAGCGATAATGATGGGCTTATGAAAATCTTGATCCGTTCTTGTTAATCGAACACCTAAAACTTGAGCTGCCAAACCTGCTATGCATAAAGATACCTGAAAGTACAATAAAAATTTATAACCCGTATTGATATTAATAAAATATTAATAAAAAATATATATAATATACAGTGAATAGAAAAAAAAATCATACATGGAAATTATCTTTTAAGAAACCTTTAATATTTATTTTTTACAAAGAAGGCTTTTTGATAAAAATTTCTTCTCTGTACGAATACTTTTTGCACTCACTATATTTTCTGGTATATATTAATAATTGCAGAAATAAAAGTAATTGTAACATAACAGTGGCTGCGTTCAAGTGCTTGTGTAAATCAGTGGCCGAATTGATTTACGATAGAATTTAATTGTGATTACCGCGTGCAATATCTCCTTCTTTAGTAATAATTCTCAGTTGTCGAATGATTAATCAGCAATGATTAATAGTAGTGAGCCAATAGATTCGTTTTAAAAATCAATCAATTGCGTGGATAAATCCATAAACGTATTGATACGTGATATAGATTATAAAAGGCTATCTTCCGTACGCGACCCGTAATTCGCTCACCATTTTCGTTTATAATTCATAAATTAAGCTACGCATAGAATTTTGGCAAAGGCAAAATTGTCTTAGAATTATGTCAGAAATACGTCATTTTAAGGACAAATGTTTGTTTTGGGATACTATATACATACATATATATATATATATATACATATATACGTATACATTTTTTAAATTACCGATTCTCCAGTTCTCGCAGACATATCATGATAAGGAAATCCGTTTTCCGCAGCGAATCGATGCGACCTGTCTCTCTTAACTGTTCTTTGATGTTCCATGTCACATTTATTACCTACTACCGCTAATAGAGGTACTTCGTCGTAAGCTTCAATGAAACTCTTGATTTTGCTGAGCCACTCTTCCAAAATGTCGAAACTTGAACTGTTCGTTACGTCGTACACCAAAAGAATGATCTGATTCAGAAATATACATCCAATTTGCAACAACGTACAATCGTAGCGCACAAAAGAGACATGTCTATGGATAGTAACTATGGAATCATATGGAACACTCCACACCCAAAATTTAGTTTAGTATGGAAATCCACACTCAAGGAATCCAAGAATTGGATTAAAAATCAACTGTGAATTTTTTAAAATATTGTACGTGAATGCCGACCGATATTCGTGATGAATGGTACAATTGCGCGCATCGCAAAGATTTAACTGGGATCATTTATACTGGCCGTAACCGTGTGCCGTATGCCATAATCTGTAAGAATTGACTAATCACAGTTGAGCATTTTTTTCTTACAATTGAATGAGAAGAATATTCGACTGTGATTAGTCAATTCTTACAAATTACAGCAACGGCATACAGTTACGGTCAATATAAATGATCCCTTACCGACTGTTAGACAGAGCGTCGCAATTCGCAAAAAAGGGGACAACAAAGAGCGCAACATAAATTAAAAGTAAAAAAAAGTCATTTTGTACTCTCCTTCCCCCTCCTTTCGTTAGTAAAAAATTTCAATCCCACAGGCGAGATAAGTTGCCGCCCATGGACATGTCGAAATTAAATTTAATAACAATAATTAAAATAAAACTAATTTAATTAAATTAAATAACGAAATAAAATTTTTATATTTTAGCAAAGTAAAGGCAGTAGCAAATCGGTCTTACGTGTGCTCCGAAAACATATTTATCCAACATGTTGCCATGCAGAGCGAGTCCGCCAACGTCCCATAAATGTAGATTGACATTTTTGTAGCTGCCGATGCTGATATTCTTAAGAAAGAAATCGATGCCTGCGGTGGGTATGTACTGCCTGGTGAAATCGTTGTTGCAAAACTTCTGAACGATGCTGGTCTAAAGAAGGATCCTTGAATTTCAATTATCAAGAATAACAGGCATCACAATAGTAATTATCTTTTATCATTTAATTAACCTATATATAATAATGACAGCATATATTAAATTTTATACTGAATAAATAAGAGTAAAAATTGTGTCCAAATATATAAGAATTTATACTGAATCACGCAAAAAATATTGCGCGCGAGTTGTTGATTTTTTCTCGTGACGTTTGTCATTTCGTGACAAATATGAAAAGAAGAACAGAGAATAGCTTCTAAAACTAAAGGTTAATAAATTCATACTTGACCTACATGATTAGCCTCGTTAATGCAAAAATGCATCGATTAGAAAATTCGTTTCTGCCGATTTGCTTTATTGTTCTATCATTATATAGCAAGTTGACGGATACGATAAACCGCGAACGTCGCATGTTGCGAAAGTTTCCGCATTGGATCCACAGGCACGAAGTCGCGGCCGGAGACTTCATCGATCCTAGTTCGCGCATTACATTCATCGTAAATCCATATCGCACAATACGACCGTATGTTTATTACACAGAGAAACATATATAGTTATCACTACATCAATAAAACTGTAGTAATATTAACATGAATAATACCTACAACAATTAGACGTAAAGAATCATATAAACATCCGCAAAAAGAATTGTGAACTGGTTAACTTCACCGTCCGTCACAGTCGTCACGAAAAGAAAATGGAAATTTATTAAATACTCTTCGATAACGAAACCCTCCCTGTCACCTGTTGAAGGATTCTTGCTATAGCGTTTTTCACCATGGTGATCGGCAAACAAATTTAAACGGACAGATACACACTAATAAATATATCGCTCGTTAAGTGTCGAGCACCCTCGAAACTAGGGATCAACCACCTCTGTCGACCGCCCGCGCCGCCGCGTTTTCAAGCGACGCTGACAAAAACTCACTTTGCCTGCACCGGAGTCACCCACGAGCACAATCTTCAGCCGTTTCTCGGCCGACTCCTCTTCAACGTTCGACATTGAAGATGTGACGAAGATACAGGCCGAGTCGACAATGATCCTCGATAGTGATCATGCGGGCGGCATGATTCGTCCGTCGGGACGGTCTTCGACTATAATGGCGCGGCATGGAATGTGGCAGCTCTCGTGTTGTGACCGACAAGCAAGGTCCGAATCGACCGACAGTGGTGGCCAGTACGCCGTCGTCGTCGTCGTTGTCGTCGTCTACTCGCAGGCATGAATAAATTAGCGAATAATCGATATTATAACCGTGGTATCGCCAACTTTCATACTTCGTGGTTAGTATAGAAGTTTTCGACTTGAAGAGTGATTCTGTACAAAAAAAAAACAATTTTACTGAAATATTTCTAAAAATATATCTCAAAATTTAGCTAAGATACAAATCTGAAAATAATTTTGTTGGATTAACAAAATAATTATGTAGGATACTCAAGCATAACAAGCAATGCTGTAATAAGTTTTAACGTTTGAACAACCAGCTTGAATAAGCATCTTATATAATTATTTTGATGATCTAATAAAATTACTTTACATAAAATTTTATTTACAAACTTATTTTTAAGATATAAGTATATAGCTAAATTTTTTTGCTTTAACAAAACTATTCTTTTCGTGTGACAACAACAATGACAACAATGATGACGATGACGTTGTGCGTAACGTTTTGGGACGACGACAATGTACTTGCGTTTAGTGGGACACTTCTCAGTTCTTTAGGTACTCTTTGTGCACAAGTGTTCTTGGACAATTTGATAGTTTGGAAACAAATGCTATTCAGTGTAAAAAATAGTGTTTGCGATATTAAATTACAATTTGTTGTATGATACAATCTTGTTTTCTTATTAACTAATCTATACACTAATACTGGCGTAATGAAAATATCGTATTTTGTATAAATATATTATTTTGTCGCTTTATTTTTAAGCACTTTTCCGTGTCACAGAGTCGCGATAACCTTCACAAAACAACCTGAAAACCTATTGTCAACGTGCCTTAATTAAAAATTAGATCCTTATAATTTTGCAAAAGATAGTAATTCGATACTCTGCAACACGTAATGGTTCTCACAACTGTAAGTCGATCGGCTCGCTCGAAATTTGCTTTGACGATTTCATAGTATCTTCCGTCACTGCAACAAAAGTAATATTTTATAAATATCGCTCATTCTACAAGATAAATTAGTTTTAATCGTACCAGTGCCTAAATCGTACAACAGTTGTAATTGCGATTTAAAGATTATAACGCTCTTGATAATATAAAATGTATACAATAACATGTTAACATTTTAGATTACTCTTTACATTTTGTACCAGCAAAAGCGTTGTAAACATCTTTAAATCGGAATTATACAGTACAGTTTATGCACAGATACGATTTAAGCAATTTTACCCTTCATCGCTATATTTTTTACCTGAGGCTTAAACATTTCATCTTGATACACTTCACACGTAGTACATCAATGGCTTTTTGACTTTTGTCCGAAAACCGTAAGTTTTCCGGATCCCATCGCAACTCCAAACGCTCCAAATTAGGACAATTATTAGCGATTCCGTCCATTAATTGATCCACGTGAATGTTGACGCCCAGTCTCTCTTGAGTGCCCATCACAAGTATTCTGAAATATTATTGAAATTTTTAACAATACGACAAAGGGCAAGTTCTTTACCGAATTAATTTAGGGGGGATTATTTCATATATAGGAATGTCCGAATGTTTCGGCTCCTCATCATATTTATATTATTTAGCGTCTCAGATCGATTGTGGTTAATGTCCGAATGTTTCGGCGCACAGTCACATCTGATTGTGAGATAATTAAAATTTTAAAAATTAAGAATATTAATTATATTCATAACATCTAACTTTGACCGATCATTGGCGCTCTCTAACCTATGTAAAAAAACAATTGAGTTTTTTATTTTTCAATCTTTTTGTGTAATTTCCGGATAAAATCCAGTTATCGCAACTTATCGGGCTTTGCTGGATAACATCCGTTTAACTAGTAGAAATAAATGACGAATTATCCGGTACTTGATTATTCGACAAATTGTTATCTGTTGCATTCCTACTTATATGGGATTAGTCATGTCCTAAATACTCACTTTGCATTAGTGAGAATTGGTAATACACTTTGCCAAAGTTGATCAGTAATGTGTGGCATGCCTGACAGCGCGAGGCCGTACAGCTGATGGCCGTGCCTCGACAGAAACTTGTGCAAGGCGTCGTCGCTCAAATTATCGGATCTATCTAAGTCCAGTGCTATCAAGTTCCGCGTAATTCCAAGCTCGGTCCAGGCCTTCAGCACGTTATCGTTAAAATTGTTTAATTGACCGGCGCTCAGAAAACGCAGTCCGGGGATTCTGCTCAACATGTCAATCAGGCATTCCGTCGATAGATCTGTAGCAGTAATGTCGAGCTCCTGAATGCTCGACTTTTCCCATTCGACTTGCATCACATATTCGCTCTGCAGATCTAAAATATTGTAACACTATTTCTAAAATCTAATGAAAAAAATTACATTTTTTATTAATCTTCTAACGTGTAATTTAGATAATACAATTTATTTAAACAAAAATTTTTAAAAATTCGTAAACAGATTTCAAAAATCTTAAGTAAATAAAATTTTGATCAAAAGTAGCAGATAAATCAAGACAACCACAGATATAATCGTATCTCACTTGTTCCTTGCATAAGAAGACACGTTAGTCTTCTACTCCTTTGGAAAAGAGTTTTCATGGTTGAACCAGTCACTTTGGAACAATAATTTACCGCTAAGCATTCTAATTGAATACAATTAGACGAAAAAGCGTCGATATGCGAATCATCCACGAAGTTAATTCCGTATAAATTGATTACTCTTAAATTTGGCGTCGCCGACTTTAGTTTATGTACATTGATCACCTCGTAAATCTCTTCTTCTTCTTCTTCGACTTTTTCATATGTCCCTAAAGAATAGAAGTAATTAAAAGAAATACTTAACATTATAATAAAAATATATACTATAACAATATTTTTTAATATACAGAGTAGAGCACCCAAAACAAAACACCGGAATATTTCGAAAATTGAACCAGGTAGTCAAAAATGTTTCAGACAAAAATTGTATGGTTTTAAGGGAGACAAATAATAGTAAAATAAATTTTCGAAAAAATTGATTTTTCAAGATCCGAAGATGAAGGTCACTTCCACTTTTTAAAATGATATTTAACGAAGGACGGCTAAAACCTTCTGAAGGTCACTCGAAGTCAACCTTGATAATATATGTTAAGGTCATCGGAGAGTGGTCCGTTATACTAAATATTTACCATATTTAGTATCTCAGATTGCATTTCGATAATCGCTATCATTACTGAAAATCTATAATATATACATACTATGTAACGTGAATTTTAAGTTTTCAGTATTGGCAGTGAATGTCGGGATGCATTTTTAATTTTAACTTGTAACGGCAACGGTAATTATTTTTATTTTTATAAAATGACGTTCCCAACTCATGATGTGAGTGATATGTCATATATAAGAGATAATACAGAAAAGTGAATTTAATCAATTACCAATTAAATGAAGTATTTCCAGGCCATTAATGAAATTATAAATCTTTCGCATGAAGCCTTCCATGAATATAACTTCGGAAAGGCATATACACATGTATTTCAATTTCGTAGGAAACGCTTGCATTTCCGAGAAGTCATGCAGTTGCATCGCAGTCGAAAAGTCCAGCAACATATGTGTTAGATTTGGACACTTATTAGCTAATTCATGAAGAACCGTATGAGTGATCAATTCGATCGGTAATTCGATATACCTCAACGTAGGTCCAAAGCGTACGCTGAAATATTAAGAAATTTTAAGCCATCATTGTTTTATAATACCGTAATTCCATGCCTAAAATAAGAATGGACTTTGTTCTTTCATGTCTCTTTAAACACTAACATCTCAAATAAATACTTTCGCGATTCTGATTCTGGTTTTAATAACAAGATCTTCAGATAATTCCGAGGATAATTCGACATCATTGCGATAAGTGCCAAATGTTTGTCTAAAATTATTTCTATAATTATCGTATACTAAACGACTAAGAGACACTCGAGAAGCGTGAGGATTACGCGTATATTAGGTACATTTTTCTCTTACCTGACTAAATGTAACAAATTTTCTAGGGAGCTCACATGGAGCCCACTTACTTCTGGTCTTAGTGACACATGCTTCCAGAGACGTGTATCATAAGCGATTTGTCGCCAGCGTTTGCAAACTCGAGCAACTCTGCATATCTCGCGGTGCGAAAGGTAGCAAAAGACATTCAGAAGAACTTTGTCCGGTAATTTTTCTATCGTCTGTAGAGAAAAGACATTTTATTTATATGTACAAAAATCAACGGCGTACTATTTATTATGTTATTTAGAATTATTTAGGAAATTGGGAAATAAATTAGGAAGTCCTTTAAAGAAATTTAATAATACCGTAATTTCGTGCTTAAAATAAGAAATAACTGCAATAAATCTAAACCCTAAATAAGAATAATTGTAATTATTAATATTGTCTTTAATTACTTATTTTGAAATATGTTATTTATTTTAAGTATTAACAATACCTTTAATATTCAAATAAATAATTAATTATTAATTAATTTAATACTCACAGTATATACAATTTCTCTGGTTCATATCAGACTAGAAAATGAAATTGAATTTAACCAATCAGAAGAAAGAAAATCAGTATCAAATTCAATATACTTTACTTTGGTGAAATTCGATCTCGATTTCTAATTTGATATGAATGTAAGGAATGACATTGATCAAATATTTTTATGAATTAAATCAATTTATGTAATTCTGTATTCGTGTTTTTATGTGCGTTATTAATATGTAACATTTATACGTTGGCGCAATTTCGAAGTAAATTGAATGTATGACGTAAATACACTATTCGTTGAATTTGCTCTTCCCGTTAAATCAAACTAATTTATCAATTTTAGACATCGATTTTGATTCTCTTTTCTATAGAATCCTCATACAAACGTATATAGCGAGTGATATAATGTTGAATACTACGTGCTAATTTTATTTCCTCGATAAAGATTCTATGAAAACCTGACGTGTGAAGTAAATGAATTCAGATAGTACGAAAAATAGATCGAACAAACGATCGTATTACATCGGTGTTAAATAAATCAACTTACAGTACGACTTTTAGCGGCGCCGCCTTCAGAAACGTACATCTGAGACGTTTCCAAAGCAATCTGACCCCAAACGTCCACACCACCGAGATCCATGGTGCTACTTCTTTTGACGTTAGATCAAAATGAAGATGTTTGACTTTCGTGATAATTTTCTTCACGTATAGAGTCTATTTTCTCTCTCCGATAAATTAGATACTTAAATCTTTATTTTTCGATTTTATTACTATTTTATTTTGCAAGGTCACCTTAATTTTTTTTGCTGTTAAACGTCACCATTCGATTACGGCTTATTTCATCATAATTTTCGCATAACAAATGTTATATTAGGATTTTTAATTCGTGCACTTTGATGTTTTTAAACGTGGACGAAAATTTAATAAACGGGAGATATTATGTTCGGAGTTATACGCGATTCGTTGGAATCGCGACACAACAGACAGAATTCGGGGAAGCTTACACTACAAGTCTTCAGCAGAGTTTTAATCGGATCGCGCTTGCGCGTCGCCCTAAATATAAGACTTGGAAGGCTTGCTTGCACTTTATTTTAAACCCCACCGCTATCCACATCTATTTGGAATACTAAGTCTTACATTTTTAATGAAATTTACTTCCTGACAAAAAATCAAACTTGAAATGATCATTTTATTTGCAATTGCCATACACGATCTACTTGGCAGATTTTATAAATATATATTTTGATTATCAGTGAAATAAAAAACTGATTTACACTCTTGATGTACTTTATAATATGGATGATATTTATACATATAATTATATAATATCGAGCATAACTTATCAATATATAAGTAATTTTTATATCTATAAATAATTCGTAATTTGTATAATTATCTTTTCTGGAATACATATATTATTTTTTTATACATATACACAGAATATATCTATAAATATATATTCTAGTTATTTTTGGAAATTTTATAATATTTATACTATTTATACTCTTGGCATGCTCACAAAAACTAATACCATTTGGAAAAAACAAATTGACATTAAAAATTCTGTGATATTATTTAACATTTACATAATAAACAAATATATATTATACCAAAACAATGGTTATATTTGACACTATACCGATGTCTGAGCCGATGATGCTCACAAAAACTAATACCATTTGGAAGAAACAAATTGACATTAAAAATTCTGTGTTATTATTTAATATTTACATAATAAACAAATATACATTGTACTAAAACAATGGTTTTATTTGACACTATACCGATGTCTGATATAGAAGGTGCTATATCGAGAAAAATATGAAGAAAGGTTTTTGTCATGAAATTAACGAAAAGCGGTCTATTTCGCATAAGATGTGATCGAAGATCGGTTTATGTTGAACACATACGAAGTACGATTTATGCGACTTGAACAGTTCTTCTCGCTTTCTCGATAAACCGTACTTCATATACTCGTACATTCCGACACGCAAAATAAATCGCTTTTCATTAATTTTTTGACATAAATCTTTCTTCATGTTTTTTTCGATATAGTACCTTTTATGACTCAGGCGTCGATACAGTGTCAAATTTAATTATAGTTTTAGCATAAAATAACGATATAATTGAGTAGGAGCAATTTGGCGATTCACATTAGATTAAATTTGATACTAGATTTTATAGTGTACACCATATACAGGGTGTCCCATTTTTAATAATTCACTAAGATTTCTCGAAAACTACGATAGATACGAAAAAATGTTTCAAATAAAAGTTCGGATGGGGACATAAGAAGGTACCATTGATTTGATCTTGGGTAACGTTGCCAAGACCAAATCAAGATCACGTCGATTTTTTTAAACGGAACCCCCTATATTTTTCATTACATTTTCTTATAGCTTACCTCGAGAGCTTTTCAAAACACTATAATAAAATATTTTTTCATTAAGTATTTTTCGAATTATAAGACTCGAAAGTTACAGTACAGTCGGCATTAGCATTACGCAAGTTGTCCGACCGATGGCTAAAAACCTCTTGATTGTTGTTCAGAATCATGTCCTGGATAACATTTGTTAAGATCAAAGTCACTGGAGGTTGTATCTCTCATTTTCATTTTTGCACTAAAAATTCATTTTTACGTAAAAATAAAAATAAAAGGAAAGTTTTATCACTTACAATTAGTTGTGAGTGACGATTTTATTTATTTGATTAAAAATGATTTTACTAATTGTAAGAATTAAGATATTAAAAAGACAATATAAATTATACTAACACTAAAAAAGCAATAAAATATTAAAATGATACTCTATATTTACTAAGCTCAATACTGGAATCAACTTGGCACTCAATGTTATTAAACTTCATACAAATGTATAAATGATATTATATGAATTCAACGTTGAATTATTCGCGAAACATCCTTCATATACTTTTGGCGTAATGATTGGCACGGTTTCAATGTACACTTAATGAACCACCAGCAACAGGTTATACGTCTGTCGCGTAATTAAGGTACACGAGTCTCGTGTTGACCAGCGAAGTTAGTGACTTTTGATTCTAATTACACACCTAGAAAGCTAAGTTACCTCTAATCGGGGCATCAAACTATAACAATAGAGTTTATATCGATTAATAATCAGTATTATCAAGAAAGCTTAATATATATAATTGTCTTTAAGTATTAATTTATCAAATTGTATCAAATAAAAATATCGTAAAAAAAATACTGAATAAAAACTGAGAAAAATAACTTGATGACCTTTTCTACGTTACAGTATTATCGTAATAATAGAGTAAATTCTTGAAACATATAAAACATATATAAATGTATATCAGATAAAAGGGAGCCAAATTGGCTCCAACAGTCCTTCTAGGTACACAATTAAATACAAATTGAATCATCTTATATATGTATATAATTGAAATTTTTTTTACTATAATTAAGAACATAATAAATGATGAAAAGTTACAAAAGGATATCACATGAAAGCAAAGTTGAAAAAAGTTATAGCAATTTGAATTTCGCGAGGAGCCAAATTGGTTGCCTCTGTTCTTTTAATATTTATTAACAAAGAACCGACTCCCTTAAAATGAATTTTTAAAATCAATATTCTCCATTTTTAACACTAATTGCATGTACTCACTTCTGTTAAATTCAATAAGTATTGATAATAACTCTGTCTCAATGTTAGATATTAATGCTTGTCTTAAATTCAATTTCGGAAGAAACTGACAATAATAATAATTCCATTTTCAGATGAAAACTTTTTTTGTTTGTTTACATTTCTGCCTTTCTCTTGTAAATTCGCGTCAGTTACTCGTCAGAAATCATAGAATGAATTATTCCTGTCACAATATATGCCGCATACATTTACGCGGTATATTATAACGTTGAATAATATGGTTTTCGTATATGGCTCCTGCGACAGAGGTCAACATTTTGAACAACATCTATATACATTAAGCAAGTGAATAAATACAATGTGAAGGCAAAACCCGAAATGAATTTGTCAATAATCTGCTACACAGCCAGGCATTGTAACTTGACAAATTCATATCTTCATTTCATTAAATGATATATAATTCCAATGTGATCCTTCACCACTCACTTATCCTTTTCATTTATATTTTATCTTAAAAAAACAATGATTTTAAAACGTTTGTACAATATGGTTATTTAACCGGCTCCTAAAAAACGTTTTTAAAAATAACCTTTAACGGTTTTAAAACAAAAATAATCATTTTTAAACATTTTATAAACGTTATTGTTCTACTTGGAAAGCATATCTCTACACACAGAACTTTTTTTCTTAGTTTTTCTTAGTTATCAATCCCCTACACGCTTCCGAAGTTTTGACATTTAAATTGCAAACACCCTGTATATTGAAATGTTAAACAAGTCCCGCAGAAGAGATCAACAGTAAAAATAATAATTAATAAAATAAAATTTTATGATTAGATTAAAATATTATATTAGCGTTGAACAAAATCTATTAACACAATAAGAAGGGAAAGGAAACCTTTATAAATGGTCAAGCTGGATTTTAAAGTGTTTAAATAATACTATGTGAATTTATATATTACCTGTCATTTTAGATTGCGCGCCGAATTGATTTTTTGGTCTTAAAACGCAAACCAGATTGAATTGAACTATAATAGTAATATCACAAATTAAATTGCCTAACAATTTAATAATTTTATGCTCGTAGGTATCTTATATATAAAGATCTTGATAATGCTGAATAACATATTTTTATTGCAAAAAATATTAGATTTCAATATGTTATATCAATATATTCAACATTATCAAGATCTTTATGTATAAGAAGCCTCGTTGAATATTGCTTATTTACATCGTCTGAAAAAAACATTTCTACATAACACTAAAAAAAAATTTAACGAATTTTAATAAATATTTAGGCTGTACTTTCGATATTATTAACTTAATGATATTATTTCACAATTTTTAATTTCAGAAAATAATCGTAGTATTTCTTTTTATCAAAATCATGGACATATTCAGAGGAAAATTCATAGTTATCTTTTACTAAAATATTACAAAATATTTAAGATTTAATATGTTGCTTTTTTGATCGTATGATGGATTCATATGATTAAAATTACCGTTTTTCCTCGATGCGTCGTGCTAAATTCTTCTTTGGATATTGCGCTGACGTGCTCCACGGCTAATTGCGTCCAAGTAGTCATTGTTAAAACTCAAATAATTTTACTGGACGAAAACTGTACGAATATAATTTAAAAAAATTTGAATACGTTCGCGTTTGCGATTCTCGGTGAAGTGCACCGATGGTCCATACGAGACAACAGAAAATCAATCCCGACTAGTCGAGCGGATCGGTGTTTGACTGTCCTAAGAGAGTCAGCAGTTGCGACTGAGTTAATTAGTTATAAATAAAGGCAAGCTAACAGGCAGGTAGGCATCAGGCCAGAATGGGAAGACCTATTGACATTCCCCGACGGCATTGATGTGACAGCTCGCTACGTGGAAAAGAAACGCGAGTAAACGCCGATGTAGACGTCGCGAAATTTCCTCTCATTCGGCTTATATTTATTTTGGCTAATAATTATTTTGATAGTCCAACATAATTATTTTTAGATCTATGCATGGAAGGAATGGTTTTGCTATTGATACCAGACTCTTCACTCTCTTTATTTCTGCAAAGTCGCAGTTGTGATCGTTGGATATTATAATCACATTAAAAAAGATTTAAATGAATGGAATTTCTTTTTTTCTTCGAGAAGGCAGATCACTGAACCTTTGAGTCCGCTTTATATGCTACTACTGTTGTGTATATATAAATATATATATAGTATTGTAGCCTTAATAGATCGGAACTGCATTCTAATGAGAAAAAAAGAAACCAGTTTTACTGTATTATCTAAAAATTTAACATAAATACAGATTTGAAAATAATTTTGTTAGACCACCAAATAATTATGTAGGACGCTCAAACTGGTTATTAGAATGTTAAAACTTTTTAGCATCGCTCATCTTATTTTAAATTGCTACGTATGTAATTATTTTGATGGTCCAACAAAATTATTTTCAGATCTGTATTTATAAAAATGAGTCTCTGATTGCATTAATCGGAATTCAGATTAAAAATAGTCAAATCAGAATTTTCTGGTTAAATCTATTATAATTTTAGTAGAATTCATATTGATATGATCAGAATTTTCTGATTTATTCTTTTTTAACTAGAAATTTTTTTTAGTATAACTAATTAATTATTAGATATTTCAATAAAACTGTTTATTTCCGTGTGCTTGCAATCTGCAGTCTCGAGTAAGTGTGAAATAAAAATTCATAACCTTCAATTATTTAAATTGAATTAACTGTGAATTATTTCCAATTTCATAAAGTTATAGATACAACAAGATCATTGATGACAGATCATTGATGTTGCAAAAATAAATTCGCTTACCGTATTAGGACGCCTTATTATCTTCTCTGGACCATCTCCCTCGAAGGCGTTCAGTTGTTGCATTGCAGCCTCCACGCTCAGCACGTTCCAATTCGACATTCTTCGCATGTCCATAACGACGAGATTATAGAGACGAGACAATTGATTAGAAAAGAATCGCAAGGTGCGAATTGCAAGGAATAGAAAACAAATAAGCAATGAGCAATTTTCACACTGTTATTTTGTAAGCCATCTAACAGTGACGAACGCATAAGGATGTTTGTCAATGCTTTATTAATTGTGCAAAGGGAATTTAAAACGGATTACAGTTTTTTCACACTTATTATAAAATTCTCCACGACACTTGAAGGATCGGAACGTAAACTCATGAACCGAATAGCACCTTTATGCAAGGATCTCATGTATATATTGTATTATTTATGAATTATATTAAGAGGTCGGAAAAACGCACGTTCTCGATTCTCGAGCACGATCTTTTTCCATTCTCGCGAGGCACAGTAACTTATTCGCCAGGTTTTCACAATCGCAGAACTATTGTGTCGCAGCCACTGTCACGAAGTTTCACGGTAGATTTGGTAGAATAATCCTGATTTTTTATCCAATTCTGACTTTTTCGTGCATTTAGCTTATTATTAGTCGAGAACGGACGTCATTTAATAGACGAAAAGTAGCGTACTCAGTCATCTCGTCGTGATGTTCGTGTAGACGTTCGTCTGCGTTCTGCGAGTTGGAGGAGAAAAATTGTGTAACTAAAATTATCGCGTGTTTCTCGCCGCTTTCTCAAAATAGACCCACTGGAGTGCTCCGCGAGCACAAACACCTCGTGCAAGCGAATCATTCGAGCGAGAAGAGACACCGATGTACATTTTTTATATGTAATTCACCAAGAAAACAGATGTTCGTTTTACATCATGAAAATAAAACAATGGATCGCTCGTGTACGCTCCTTCCATATGAAACATTGGTCGTAATTTTTATTAAAAGCTAGTTATAGCTTTCCTATGTATTCACATATATGATTACGATATAGATATCTTTAAATATGTAATCACATTTAAAATTCAAATATGTAATCTTTTAATATTTCCAAAATTATTAAGTGGGAACAATACAAAAAAATACAAAAAGAATAAAACAAAATTGTAGAAAGGGAAAAATCAGTCATTTAAGTAAATCTGTTATTTTTATCATACAAATAATGAAATTATATCAAATAAATATGCTTAGTATTCAAAAATTTATTGCAACTGATGAATATAACTAATGAAAATATTTCAATACATTGTCTGCGCCAAGAAGTAAGATTGTGTGATTCATAACTTATGACTCATATAGTATATGTATATATTTCAGGAGATAAAGAGATACATTATTTTTTCCGTTTTTACATAATCAATTATGTATGTACGTATATATATATGTATATAATATATACGTATATATATGTATATATACATATGTATAATTTATCGACAAAATTATGTATTCTATTCTTTCATCCGCGTTTTTCGAGATTATGTATTATAAACTTCACGGTTCTCTGATATTTTCTAATTCTTCTTTTTACATTTTCTGCCCAATTTGGAAATTACTCTTATGAAAAATTACGTATCTCGTATTTAAATAATTAATTTCTTAATTCGCAGAAGTTACAAAAAATTATTTTAATGAACGCTTTCTTCTTTCGAGATCGTGAGATTTGTACGAAGGTTACGTATTAAGTATCACAAGCGAATTTCCCATTGACCGAAATCCAAGCGGAAATCCCTTGGCATCCTGCCGCGCCAACTTGATTAATTAAGGCCGATGTAGTAAGTAATAAGTATAATGTACAACGATCGAGATACGTATTTATAAACGTTTCGATCTAACAGCGTATCAAAGATGACTCTCGTTCTTCTGTCTAAATTAATGCATCCTCGAGATTCTTTGATTGTTTAGGGCAAGCACCAAATGGTCTCGGAGATAGTATTGTATCTTCAAGTAAAATTCTTCGGTCAATTAAGACTATCTAAGAAATAAATATCCTTCTCGTCGTTTGATCTCAAATACTAGAATAGTATAAAAACTTATTAATTAATGATCTTATTGTTAGCTGTAAATTTAACAGACAGATTTCTTATTATATTTGTCTTAAAAATGAACAGTAAAATCGAATAATATTACAGAATGAAATATACGGGAGATTTTTGTACACAAAAAAGAATTATCTCCAAAAATATTCACTGTATATGTTTCTATCATAGAAAGAAAAAGATAAGAAAGATAAGAAAGATAAGAAAGGTTCTTTAGAACAGGATAGAACCTATTCTAAATATACATATTGGTATAATAGTAATTTGATTCTCACATAAACTACATTCGATGTGCTTTCGATATGGGCAAAGCCTCAAGTTTCAAGTTTTATCAGGAATGCTATCAGGAATAACAATATACAAAAGTTAGACTATACAACTGATCCATACGAATAGCTTTAAAGATATAAATCCAAAATTAGGCTCTAAGATGAAAGTTAAATATATTTTGACAATATAATTTTATTTAGTTTTGTGTAAAATTTAATTCAAATAAATGTGTATGATATTGTTGGAAGTTATATGTGTAAAATATATTAACATAATTAAGTAATTACTGAGTTTAGTCCTTACATATTTACATGAATATTACGAGGAAACTTTTAGAAGAAAATCGATTAGAAATATCGATTAGATTTCCATATATAGATTCTAATACAATTGTTAAGGAGAATGTCTACTCGATTGTTCACGTGAATTCTACTTGGATAATCTATGTGACAGAGACATCAATTCCACGTACTCATTTCTATTCTCATGGGATAGTAAATATTTGCAGGTATGTCAGAAAAACATTTTATTCATCGAAATCAGGTAAGAAGTCAAAGCTCATAATTATAATGTTTCAAAACCAAACTATTTATTAATCTCATTACATTAGACATGAATGAACATTATCTCACTTGATAAAACACTAAAATAAAAATTTTTAATTTCATCATATTTATACTTTTTCACACATTTAAACTATCAAACATCGTCTTCGTAATAGATTATCTCTAAACATTTGATATAAATAAGGAAAACTTTATATTTCGCTGGATTTCTCAGCGAAAAATTGCTCTTATAGGAAACGCCGATTGCATAAAAATTATGTCACGAATTATCGATTGCACAATTATTCAGTATCTTTTCTTGTCTCTTCGCTGTGAGATATATTCCGAGGAAGTTTTAAAACATCGCAGGTTTAGACAATAAGATGTTACATAAATCTTAGTGCTTTCGAATCGACTGTGAAAGCCGATAAACATTATACCGGATGTGCGACTTATACATATTCACTTGTGATATCTGTTGATTAAGAGTCTACGTCTAATTATAAAGACTCGCGTTTGATTGCGCGAATTTAGCATACGTACTTGTAACTCGCAACAATTAAAACTACGCGTCTCTTTATTTTTTTTCTTTTTATCCTCGCTATTTGCGCCTAACGAATGGTAGGCGCGAATAGATAAGATTAGTAAATTGCAATGAAGCGACGATACAATCCACTATCGCGCGAGAGGAAAGTAATTATGCGATAACTCTGCAATAATTTCATAACTCTCGAATCAAAGAAATTGATTGAAGATTAGTTAGATTAACACACGTCAACATGATAATAAAAAATATCATTACAAAAATATGTACTATAAACATCAGATCTATGGTTGTTTTCATACGACATTCTATATACATCCAGCTCGACATTCAGAGAACATTTTAAAAAATAGAGATATCTTATAAACGACTTTAGGATATCTTTTGGAAGTGTTATATGTAGAAATTATAAATCAAGATTTAAACACAGAATTTTGGAGAACTTGTAAAATCTATGAACAGATTTGTTTGAAAATCTCAAAATACGACGTATTTTATATTACTACATTTGTTGCTTTTATAATTTTTATGAAAATACCTCATCAAATTAATAAAGATATTGTTTCATTATTCAACCCATTGATAACAACTTGTAATAATTTTTATACGACTTTCAAGCGGAGTATTGTGCAATATTAATCCTTCTTAATTAGAATGTTATTAATAAGTAAAGAGACATATTTTATTAATAAGTAAAAGGACAGTATTTCTCAGAAATACTAATCTCTTTGCTTATTAATAACATTTTATTTAATTAGAAATTTTTTTATATTTGAAAAAACGAAGGTTTTAAGTGCGCATAACATTAAATTATAGTGTAAGTTGAATTTTAAAATTAAAGGTTAAAATTTTGTTTAACCACATAAAAATGGTAAATATAGTAAAAAAAACGATGTTCATACACAAATTTTTATATATATCTACTTTCCAATTTCAATTCGTCAATTTGGATTCGCCATTTTACATTTTATTATAGAAAACGTTCGTAACTCGATGAAAAAAAATCGCACAGTAAAAAATGAAAATTCCTTTTAAAGGCGAAGAACAGCTTTAAAATAGCGTTAATGAGATTGAAAAATAAAATTTTGTTTAATCATAAAAAGATTGTAAATACGACAAAAAAACGCTGTTTTTTTACTCATATTACCCGATTTATCTCAAAAATCTGATGTGATGGGTATTTTTTGTTAGCGGATTAGCATTCGGCAAATTCAAATTTACTAAGAAAATACTGACTCTGCTCGCCGCAGATTTTCTTGTTGGACTGTGTTATCTAAACATGTTTTTATCAGTATTAATGAAGTGCAATAATTTCCAAGAAATAAGAGAAATATGTCTTTTTAAGAAACCTATATTAATATCGGCGACTTTTTCCTCTATTTTTCAAAAGAAAATAAATTTTAAGGACACTTTAATGAGTTTTTCCTCAAATTTGTAATAATACGCGTATTTAAAGATTATTATCAAGAAAATATTGTTTGTTAAAAATGACCATTACTTGATAAAAAGTAAATTGAGTAATCACTTCAATTTTTTCCAATTAGAATAATTACAATTAATAATAAAATGACATTTTTCTGTGTATACATACTCGATCTCCCTACTTCTGAGTAAGGAATTGAAGGAGGACACAAAAGATCGAGCTGCATTTAAATTTGTTCGAGAATCAAAGAAACTTGAAGAGCGAATGCGTCTCCGTTTGAAAAGCAGCGCCTCTATCAAACTCGAACGAACATTCCATACGATCCGCATCTTTCATTGCGCATCCTCGCCTCTTTCTCTTTCTCCCTCTCCTCCCGCAAATTCTCTTTTCCCTTTCTTCGCTTCACGATCGCATCGTTCTCTCTTTCTCCCTCTCTCGTTCGATCGTATCACCCTCTCCGTTACTCCTTCTCACATTGTATAAACTAACCTACACATTGGTCGAACGTTCCCTCTCTCTTCGGTAGGCTATAAAAGGGGCGGTCTACGGCGCAACGCGCGTCAGTCGTCACGACGTAGTGTTGTAGTACGTGGTGATATCGTAAACGCGAAACAAAAGCGGACCTAATCGAGCACGGAAGCGGCGTGATAAGAAAAGCGAGAGCGGTCGAGTGCGGGTAACGGGGGGACGCGACGCGCGTCTCCGAGATCGTGATCTCGCATTTAATCACCACGGCGTCGGTGGTGCCTTTGTCCGCGGCTCGACTCGGCGGCATGAAATAACGACGGACCGGAAAGAACCATCGAGGCGGCAGACAGCGACGACGTCCTGATTCGAAGCGTCCGTGCTCAGTCCTCAGTGTAGGCTAGTCGGTCGCTCGGCGGTCGTTGTCTTAACGTCGAACCATCTACGACGAAATTCCATCCATCCGATAGACGAACGGTGTGGAGCCAAGGTGGAAAACTATTCTGGAGACGACGAGGGTTTGAAAAGAAAAACAAAATAACACGACTCTGCCGAATGCTCTTCCATTTGTCATTGCGGACCTGTAATCTCAATTTCATCAATCAACGTTGCGACGATAACGTCATCTTCCTCGAGGCGAGAAGTGTTGTTTCGGCAAACGAGGTTATCTCCCGGTAGGCACCTGGAGATTCGGTCTTCGATTCGTCATCGATTTGAGGTCGTCCACGTGCGCGATTTCATCACGAGAGGTTATTCCCGTCCGGGTTAGGCGTTGACACGTTTATTATTATCGACGACCCGTTTCCTGGCACGAGCTATTCCGAGGAACGTCAAGGATCTTGACGGAGCATACGACAACAAATATGGCCGCCGTGGCGTCGTACGCGTGCACTCACAACTGCACGGACGCGGAATACCCGCCGTCCTGCGACATCCTCGGAGGCACCGACGAATGGCTGCCTTGGTATGAGATCGTGGAGTATCTCTCGTACAATCCGTGGATATTCTCCCTTCTGGGAAGCACCATGGTCGGCCTCACGGGTATCTTCCCCCTATGGCTCATCCCCATCCAGGACGGTGTGGATTTGAAAACTGGCGGTTAGTTGTCTCCTCGTGCAACTTAACTTTCCTCGTCCATTGTCTTATAAGTGGCACAACGTATGAGAGGAAGTTTTATCTAATCTTCGCTCTATCTCGTTGATTCGTAATTTGCCGAATAATTTTTTTAATTACACAATTCGGCTAGATCTAGATATGATTAACGAAGAAGAAGGAATATCACACACACAAGTTTAGTTTCTCCTGGCTCTGTAATCTCTTGACTCTGTGGCCGAGTAAAATCTTTTACTTTTCCTAAAATTAATAATTACTCTTTTATCCTTGGATGTGCACAACGAAATAAAAAAGTGAATATCAAATTTAGTTTCTGGTTATGACCGAATAGAATTTTTTATTGAAAAAATATTGTTTATTTAAATTTTTAGATTATTGGTGAAAACACCTACTCCCGGATGGTAAGGAGTCAAGATTCGGCTAGGGTGATATTTTTCGCAAGAAATTCTTTGCAATAGTTTAAAAAATATATCTAAATGTTTAAACGGACTCTCAATCTTAAAATATTAATAACAAAGATATTTAAGGCTAATAAGAGTCAGCGCGGGAGGAGATGTGCACAATTATTAAATTCTAAAAAAATTTACTTCCATTACACGATGTCTTCTTTATTTCGAAATCTTGAACGCAATAATTTAATGCGTATCAGCATCATTATTAAAATTTAAATTATCGTGATATTACGACTCCAGCTTTAGTTTAAGACTATGTTTCAAAACCGAATCGGTGCGCAATAAATAATCGATGCGCAAATTGTATGTGAAACTGAAAAATGTATATAAAATTCATGCAAAATATTATTAAGCACCAAGATCCGTTTTGATTGAATAAGGTTGTTGTCTTATTAGGATTTCATATCTTTTCCATTTTAATAATTAATTATTTATACGTATACAACGTATACAACGAAATGAAGAAATGAATATTAAGTTTAATTTTCTGGCTGTGGCTGAATAAAATTTTTATTTTTTAATAAAAATTTTAGCAAATTTGCCTTAATTGCGATTTCTCTTGCTTTGCATTTCAATTTTAAATAATAATTGCATAATAGTTATTAATCTAATCCGACTTTATTATCCATGGCAAAACTAAATTTTAGAAAGACTATATACTTCAGTATTCATAAATTTAGTGTCGCAGATTAATATTTTATTAATGTATGTCGTAAGAAATTTATCGAATATATTGAACGGGAAAAATAAGGACTTTAGTCGGTGAGCTGTTTTCATGGAAAAGTTGAAGAATTGGAGACTATATGGTTACGAACTTGATGATTATGTGTAAAATATAAGTGTAGCTTATATAAACGAATACGAGGTAGTCGGATTTCTTATCAAAGTACACAAGTTTAATATTTAATACCACTGTTTTTCTGATAAAACTCTTCCTACTCATAGATATAAGAATAGACTACACATTCCCATGGGAGGAACGTCACTACCGGTTTAGAAAGAAATAAGATAGCTTGAATTATATCGCTTTCTTTGAGTTGGAGAGAGATGCTGATATAATTCAATTCTTTCTAACGGAACACAGATGCTAAGATGGAAACTGCGCAGTTTGTATCTATTACGTTTATGGTTGTACCAACAAATTGCTTTATACGTACAAAATTCGTATAAATTCGAAAATTCTCGATATATTAATTTATTCGTCTCATAATTTTTTTTTTAAACTGAATAATGCTATACACAATGACTGATTAACATTAGACATAATAAAACTGAAGAATTTTACACACAATGCGCGGCACAAAAGATCGTTACAGTGATTATCGCATATTTACACAATCGCGGAACAGGAGGATGGCACATGTTTTATGATGTCATTCTTGTTTTTCCGAACATCATAAATTAGTAATTGTGTGACGATTCTCGTTAATAACGCACGATTATCTTGACAAAAACTATTAGCCTTTGATTGATCGGCGTATACAGTTCAAGTTGTGCCACGTGATAAACTTGTGGTTGAAATTGTGAAATTCAATTATCTTGGCTTCGAAGGTCTTACAGAACATAGATTTCCAAATTTCCTCGTATTGTTCCATAACGCTTTCAAACTGTGTGTATAAATTGAATGTTGATTTAACTTTGACTAGTTTCTATTCTTAGTTCGATTATTGTCTTCTTTTCAAAGTTTGAAATGACAATTCTAATAATTTTCCGTGCTTTCTAGTATTTTCTCATTTCGAACTAACTAATTGTAACTGAAATGTTATTGTTAACATCTAATGACTTCTGATACAGAAGCTATAGTAACTTCAAACAAAGCACATGGTTTAGTATTTAAAAATCTTCGTTCAAAAAATTGCGGTCGTTACTGTTATGCAATTGGTAATTACGACAGGTTAATTTACACAATTAATGAAACTTAATGGATCAGACATGATAGAAACGAGAGAGGGAATAAATTAAATTATTTTCGTTTATATTATAATTGATTTCTGCATGTTGTGTTCTTATATAGTAAAATCCGTTATATTGAACTCAACATTTTTTTCTTATCTTCGCAATGCAGAAAAACTATAGTTATCTGCCAATATAACTATTCTATTATCGTAATAAAAACAAGTCGCATTTTCCTTAATGGCAAGAACGAATGGCAGGAGCGATTATTTGTTGAAGTTGTCGCGAAGAACGAGCTTTATAAACACAATTAAAAATGGAATGGCTTTAAATACGCTATTTATAAAATACAGGCGGAGAGAGAGAATTTCACTTTTTAATATTCATTATGTCAATGTATAAGTAAACGCATTCAAATGTAGTTTTTTTTCACAAACACACTGCTTAACATGTTAATTAAATACAGATCCGGAGGCTACGTATTGTACATTTAAGTGACATGATTATATAATCATACCTCGTACTTGTTTCAATGCTGGCAAGATAGAATAACAGAAAATGTCGGGAAATGGGAAGATAAGTAAGTTAATCGCGACATTAATTTATCGCACAAACGGGAAATAGTTTCTGACTGATTACAAAATTGTATATTTACTTAATTTGAAGCTATTTAATTTATTTACGTAAGAAATGTTGCAAGTAAAGCATAAAAATGGCTTCACATATGCGTATAGACGTGTACCTATTTCCAACAAAATTTTATTGTACGCAATTAGATATCATTCAATAATGATAGCTGCATTCGCACTGGTTTAAAAACGATCGGTATCGCCACGTCTTGAAATTTAACTACGCACAAGGCAACGGGATGTCTGTTGTCGACGATGACTGCAGATAGCTGCCAACAAAACAAAGTATATAACGTTTTCACTGAGAATTGCGAAATAATGGGAAATTTGATGAATATAACGCTCTTAGTTCATTTGTATTTATCATTCTGATAAGTAACAGCCGGTTCAACGACATTACGAAAGACGTCGATTCTCCTCCGACTCGATAAAATTAGTCTTAGCATGTGGTATAAAATCGATAAGTTAATTCTGTTCGATGAATTACCTATTGTGCGATTTGAATGCCATATATCATTAATATCGCAGCATATTAATAGTTAAAAATAATTTTGTATACATTATTTTAATACAGCACACAGTTTTTAATATCGCTTTTTAGAACCTCCCGCAATACTTTTGAAAAAGCGAAAAATATCTCAAAAGCTTTATCAGTTCGTTTACACAAAATGAACGCTATATTAACATAAAGCAACAGAACTAAAGTTAACGCATTTCAATATTTTTCTGTAAAAACTCTTTTCAAGAGAAGAATATACCTATTTTTTCGTCCGTTTAATTGGTTTATTATAATGAATCTCAACGCAAACATATACATAACATATATTCCAAATTATAACATTTTAAATTTGAAATGCCTACTTGTTTGAAAACTTGGACTGTTTTGGTACAGTTATTCGTTCAGAGTTTCTTTTAGTTGAAGGTGACCGTAATCTGAAAAACAGCCATCGCACAAAGCTTTTGTACGGTCGCAACTGGACTGAAAAAAGAGGAAGCTGTCTCGCACACGTATCTGCGTTACATACATCTTTCGTGATAGCTTTGGAAAAGCGAAAAATATCTTCTCACAAAGCTACAGTTCATTTATACAAAAACGTATGTTAGCTACACACCGATGTCAAAAATTTCGAGCTTCTACATCGTGTCGAATCGCACCTCTCTCGACAAAACCAATATCTGAATAATATTTCACGAAAATGTGTCCGGTATTCAAAATTCCATTCGTGTCGGTAGTGTTTCACGAATTTGTGGATGCAAATCTATAACAGTGACAATTGGAATCTATAGTATTCTCGACCATCGCTAACTTTAATTAACTTTCGCACGCGAATCACGTCGATACGTCGACAGCGTGAAATGTCCATTTTGCATCCGTTAGTTTTCCCTCTCCGGAGATAAATGACACATTGTTTTCTCACAATCGAGACGATAAGTGGTATCCATTATTCGCTAAGACGCCTAAGTCGATCGTACAACATAACAGAATTTATCGAGAGCAAGTGATTTTAATTGGCTAGATAAACATGTTTTTAACACGAATAAAATTAAGGGATCGCAATTGAAAATTGCAAAAACTTTTATTTTTGTTTTTAGCGTTTCAAATGTTAAAGATATAGCTTGTTAGAACTCTTATAGCACTAAAACTTTTAACAAAATTCCAGAAATCCGAAATAAAAATGTATTTATGAATCCTTTGAAAATTTTGATCTAGGAGTTGAAAACAAGAACACTTTTAATTTCATAGCATTATAAAATTAAATTTATAGAATTAAAAGTTTCAAACAGGAGTTAATAAGTAATATAATCAAAATAGGTTATTATTGGTTGCGTTCAGCAGAAAAAACAGCTTTGCAATTGTTATAAAATTCTTTAATATGATTGGTCTTGCCCTTAGTTCCTCATTGGATCTAAATGTATAAACCAATCATGTTCATGAATTTTACAATAGTTGCAAAGCTGCTTTTTCTGCTGAACGCAGCCATTAGCTGTGGAGCATCTAAAGATCTGTTGTTTATTCCTGCACTATCAACTGGTACACACGGTGTAGAAATAAAGAACAGACCTTATAAGTATCATAAAAATTTAGAAAATATTTGTAGCTTCGTGTTCATTGAAATAAAATTTATAAAATTAGAGATTTAAAAAAGGAGTTAATAATTATATCATCAAAGTAGATTTTTTATAATTATATATATACAGGATGTATCTGAAATAACGTACACTAATCATACAGTGCTATTCCTAATAAAAAACTGAGTCGAAAAGTCCTCTACTATTTTGCAATTTTCGCAATATAATTAACAAGATATTAATTATTAAAAATCACTGAATATTAGTTTTCAATAATTTTTTACTCAAATACTATCAACTTTACAGAAAAACTGCAACAGACAAAAATCATTTATTTTCTTCTCATAAAACTCTAAGAATTTTTTCAGAATTTTTTATCAACTTTTTAGTATTGCACTTTCTTATTTTTACCAACATGAGAAAATATGGTATTAACAAATTCTGAAAAAATTCTCATAACTTTATGAGAAGAAAATAAACAATTTTTATCTCTACCAGTTTTTCTGTAACCAGTTTTCGATTCAGGCTCTTTTTGAAACATATCAGAAACTCTAAAAACTCTTTGAGGAAAAATTAAAACTTTATTATAATTAAAGCCAGAACTCTATTTAAAATCTTTAAAAATATGGAGTGCCAATTTCATGGAAATTCTCACATTTCTCTCTCAGTTTCAGATATATCGGGTTATTCTCTCATTTTGTGAATAATACCGCAGTTATGTTCGCATTGGAGCAGCATATCATAACTTTCTCTATTATCTCGTATTTTCCAAATCAACGATGTGGCAATTCCAAGTTATATGCGTGAAATTAACAGCGTTACATCGTCAAACTTTAACAGCACGAAGTTTCGTATACAAATGTAGAAAGTTGCAAGAATTTGCTCTCATTTCCCCAATACACGCGAACATAAAAATAAAAACTCTTATTACGACATCGACCTTTTTCTACGATTAAATTGCGTGCCGGTGACGAGATTCATTCGCGCCCCAATCTGGACCATCATCGTATTTTTCACATCGTTTCAACAGATATTTCGCAAAGTTTTCATCCAATTTTGCATTTGAAAACTTGTATTTCAACAAACAACTCACGGTTAACTCTTAACCGAGGTTCAACTTATTTATTGTCTCTTTCCAATTCTAGAATTGAAAAGAGATGAGAAACAAGTTGAACCTCGTTTAAGAATTAACCGTGAGTTGTGGAACTGGACCTAAATGCAATAAGCGAAAGTTATCGCAAATCTTATATTATTCTTATATATATATATATATATGTATACTACAATTATTCATTCCAAGAATAGTTAATTTCAATTTTCGTCGTTAGAAATTCGTGGAAAAGTACGTGTCACATTAAGAAGTTAAGGCGCGTTTTTTTTAAGTCGGTTTTAATTAAAAATAATACTTTACTCATCTTATACTTGAATATTTTTTGCTTTTTATCTAACTGATTTTCCGAGCGATACCAATCCAATGAAAAAAAATGACAGGAAGATTTATATGGATTAAGATTTGTCTCTCGATATCGCGAGTTATCTTTTGTGTCGATATTGTAAAGATAAATTTTAGCATTCCGATTATATCGATATCCTGAAAAAGGGGATAGTAATTTCAAAGAAAAAATTAATTAAACTTTTAAATGATTTGTTTACTTTACGTTTTCCTGCAATAATTATTTTAAATAAACACAATGCAGATTGCAGAACGGATTTTGTCTTTTATATGTCAAACACACCAACTTGCACATTAATAGATTTTACCGTGAACTTTGCTCATCAAGTTATCGTCAATACTGTACATTGAACTACTTTTGGTACTTTGATCGATAAATACTTCGTCACATTTGCGCCGGTTTAATAGTTTTATTGCCATCGCAGTCATACATTACGTATTTCTACATCGCTAAAACAATTGATTTCAACGTTCTTGATATAGACGCTAAAATTTAAAACCGCAGCACAGATAATCCTGCATAACGCATAATACTGCATAACGCATAAAAGAATCAATCAATCAGAATATGAAATAAAGGACTTTGTTGGATTGGTTTTCTTATGTCTAATACGTCGTCTACAATATGCGAAGTAAGCTTGGTTTAAGAAATAAGAGTAAGAAATCGACCAGTCACAATCGACTGTGATTGGTCAATTTCTTACTCTTATTTCTTAAATCAAGCTTACGGGCCTTTATGCGTTATGCCAAAGTCCGTGCTACGGCCTTTGTCCTTTTAAAGATCCTGACTAGTCATGATCATATTGAAATCGTGACGTCATAAGCAAAAAAATAATACGTTGATAAGTTTTTTGCATGCTATTTGTATAAAAAAATTTCGATAAAATAAAATAATGAGAACGCATTTAAACAATTATACAAATGAGCAAAAACTATCCTCTTTTCTGACAGTCAGTAAGTAGCCGTAAAAAACATGTAATAAACTTTAACCTACATTTTTACGTGTCTTTAAGGACTATTTACTGTCAAGAGAGGTAAGAAGTAAGAATAGCTTCTATCCGTTTTTGCAAGTATTTTAAAACGATCTCATTATTTTGTTTTATCTTGTAAATTCTCTTTTTTTTTACAAATGGCATGCAAGCCACTTCAACGTGTCATTTTTTTGCTTATGACGTCACGATTTCAATTTGGCCGCGGCGACTAGTCAGGAACCTTAACTTTATTATATATTAAATTTATCCTTTTCGAGAGTTTCAATTAATTGATATCTCAACTAATTCTTTAATCCCACAATTTTCTTATAATTTACAATCGGATATGGTTTATTATCGGTATTTAATAATAAATTTATAGCATCGATATAGAGATAACGAAGCTATTTTATCGCTAATTATATACTTATTACCTAATTATCACGTAATTCTTTAAGTGCGACAAACGTTTTAATTACTTATTTTCTTGTTCTTCCTTAATTTTTATAACTATAATCGATACATTATCTCAATACAAATATATAATATTATCTCAATACAAAATAGATAATATTTATCTCAATATAAAAGTATAACCAGAGTAACTAAATGTTTTTCTACATTTTGTGATACAAATTAAATGAATGCAACGAGCGTAGTTCTGTATTAATTTGCGTATTGTTTAGTACATATGTTAATATTATTACGGGATGTCATTCTTTTAGAAGAAAAATATAGCGACTTATTCTCTATCAATCACATATATACGGTAATCAATTATCATGTATCTGTATTCTCAAGATGCGCCGAGTATCACTTTGGAATTTTTATCAACTACACGCACTATGAAACCGCCATAAAAAGAATAAAATAATCAATATATGTATACTCAATGACAGAATAATATTCTCAAAGAAATTCGATTTTATTTGTATAATAAATATTTAATTTTGTATATCTTCGTTATGTATAACCATACAAAATTTTTATTTGCGTTAAAATTTTAATAAGTTTTCTACAATAAACTATTAACTAAGCTTTAAATCTTTAGCTGTAAGAAATTGACCAATCATAGTCGATTATTCTTCTCACATTCTCAACTATTATGATTACATGTTTCTATGTTATGATTACATGTTTCTATGTTAAAACGTCATCGTAAGACTAAAAAAAAGGATGCGTAACTGCAACCTATTGTGCAATACACGGTAAATTTGCACAATGTTACGGGAAATCTTTCTGGAATGCGTGCACGGTATCACATAAAAATATCTTCATAAAAATTAGCATGACTCGCTTTTTTCTTCGTTTTTATTATGTAAATATGCAATTCCAAAATTAAACTATTTTATATTTATATCAATTTGAATTATTTAACATTAACTTTTGAGAAATAGAAGAAGAATAAATTTGACATATTGTCGAGAGGCTCGATACATTAAAAGAAATAAATTAATTACATGCACGCTTCTAAGAAATGTGACTAATAAGTGCCAACTCTCGCAATGCGCACGATTATTGCAACATGTAAAATGTCCTTCACGATAAATTTTCAAGTACGCGTCGTGAATCATGCAATGACAAAGAAGTAAACAAATGACAGAAGTAAACAAAAACATGCAGATATCTTTGGAGACAACAATTGTGAATGAAACATAAATTCTGTTGATGTTGAAAATTATTGCTCTCCCTTAAAATTTTGACACTTAAATCCAAGTAATACTCCATATCTATTAATTATTACTTATACGTTAAACATGTATCTCTTACATAGTAAAAAAGTCCAAGTCTCGCCTCGCATATTATGATTAATGCGAGTCATGCTGATTTTTATGAAGATATTTTTATGTGATACCGTGCACGCATTGCAGACAGATTCCCCGTAACATTGTGCAAATTTACCGTGTGTTGCGCAATAGGGTACAACAGTTACGCATCCTTTTTTTTAGTCTTGTACGATAACGTTTTAACACAGAAACGTGTTGCTTATTCGTAAGTCGTAAGCAATTACTCACAGAAAACAAATGCAAAAGATAAAACGTCTGCCATTGTTATGTTGTCAGTGCACGATACATGTATACGATACACGTTTGCAAGTAAAATTTCAAATGAAATACCTATGCCTCGCGTTGCAAGCCATATTTCTCTCGAAAGATGAGAAGAAGACCAACTCTCAAAGTTCATTCCGGTAAACCAGCCTTTGATCCTACATAGGTCATGAAACTTGAGCTTTTTGCCTCAAGACTCTTGCGCCAAAAGTGAATCGCTTTGAGGATAATATAGATTGTATAAAATTTCCTAATAAAAAATCGTTATATGTTGTATATCTTTTGTCAAACTTATATTTTTAAAAAAACATTTAACCAAAAAGACAAAACCTATAAAGATACTTAATATTTAAAAATCTCTCGATTTGTTTATCTAATATACATATATTTATCATATTTTTAAAAAAGTAAACTTTTCAAAAAGATAATATATTATACAGAATATTTCGAAATTGGCGAATCAAAATACCACAATAAGAAAGTTTTAAAAAAAAAAGTTGTGAAAGTGCTATTTTTCAGCAACCATTTAATCGTAATCTTTTAACCGAGAACTTTCTTGTTGTGGTATTTTGATTTGCGAATTTTAGGACATTCATACCTTCATACCTATTACAATATAATAACGGAATCCAAAAATTATATTATAAAAGTGGAATCTAAAATATCTTTATTATCTAATCTTATCTGCATATTGCATATTCATCTTTCTACATCTTGCTAATAAACTAGATAATTAGATCAATTGAATTTTTTTTTTATAATAAAATTGAATGCAATTTAATACCAACATAGTGTAATACGTCTCTGTCAGAAGTAGGTCGTGATATCGGGTAAGTAGTCGATCTGTCGACAACACGAATTTACAACTGGCTGACTGCTGAGAAACTACTTATATTTCTTTTTCTTTATCTGATTCTGCACGACCGAATTGATCCTGACGTATCATAAATACCATTTCCTAAGACTGAGCTATAATCTTTTATGAAGAATAACAAATAACAACAATATGCATCGCGCGCGACTCATGAAAGTGATAAATACGCGGTGCATTTATGAAATAATATTGATAAAACATAAAATATTTATTTTAGATATAAATAAACCTATATCTACAAATCTACCAAAAACCTTTGAGACATCGTATTGATGTATGTCTCGTTGCAAGTTATAATGACCCAAATTTTTAAGCAATCACAAATCGTGACATTCATTCAATGTTTGGCAAATAAATAACGTTTGATAAATAAATAGCAAATAACGATTAATGTTTTATGTTGAAGGAAGATAGTTCCTGGTCGCATAAGTGTGTATATTGAAGTTTTCACAATAGGAAAAAATGTAAGACGTTATTTTTAACGTCTTATCTTTTTTTTCGCAACAAGCTTAACAATCAAAGAACCGTAGTCGATGAGTTCGCCAAGAGATGAGCGCTGATGTAATCATAGTCGTGTCAAAATGAGATCAAGGTTCATTTACACATTATTTATATTCCTTTCCTCTCTTTTCTCCATGAATCACGCGTTGATATCACAGTGGTTATCATCGGATGTTCTCTTCATATACCTAGTTGCTATAACAGAGTAGAGATATGATGGTATTAGTGATTATGAATTGCGTTGAACATCAATATTATACTTATATACACGATATAAATTTTCCATTAGGATTAGTCACGAATGCTTTATATGTGTATCATACATAATTTATTATACAATTCATCATACTTTCCGCTAAACTACAGATATTAATTATTTTTTTACACTATTTACTGTTATATATTTCATATTTATAATTTATAATTTTATTTATAATTCCATACTTTATACTAAACTGCAAATATTGACTATCTTTTACACTATTTAACTTTTAGCCTTTACTAACAGTAGTTAATTAATTTTATTATTTGCAATTTATTAATTACAGTTAATTAGCTTTCTTGGCATCGCGATGTGTCAAAATATGATACATTACATAATTTCTTAAAATTACCATTTAAAAACTTTGGTTTATCTTATATTATTGAAAATCTTATTGATCTTGACTTTTGACTCTCTTATAGTCAACTAATTCGATTCATATTTTATCTCGGTAAAGCTACGATATCTATTGCCCAAAACAGAATTTGAAAAAGTTAAATTATTTTTGAGAAATCTTGCAGATAATTGGACGGTCGAACCAATACTGAAATTGTAAAGAAATTTTTTAAATTTCTTTACGTCGATTCATACTCGCGACGGCAATGATAAAAATCGGTAAAAAATTTATTTATCTTTCTAACTTCGCAATATTTATTAAGTAATGCAGCGTAATTAACAATAATAAATATCGCGAAGTCAGAAAGATGAATTAAATTTTTACCGATTTCTATGTAAGCAATTTTTAAAAGAAAAATTCTTAGCATTGTAAATTTTCCACGATCTAAATATAAATATGCATAGGTGATATCAGAGCGAGTTAGTTGCATCGAACGCATAAGTTCCGTGATGTACACATAATGAAACACAACATTCATACTTCATTTTGTCGCATGAACTCGTTTCGGTTTTATCTTCGTTTACCATACATGTCTGTAACGATACGATTAGTCACAAAATTTATGATTTCCATCGTCGATACATTTTCATATATCGCACATATTTTATTCCTTTTTTGCCATAATATTTTTTTCCCTTAATATACTTATTATTATAGCTAAGTTTCAAGATTTTCTTTAATCTAATCCCAAAGTCGAATTAATAATCTTTATCTACTACAAAGAATGTGTATTGAAAAATATATGGGGCTCATAATTGAATTTATAATTATGTTAGGCACTTAATTAATGAAACTATCGTATTTGTTTGAACACTTGTTTTTCTGCATTTTTTAAACATGCTTTTTACCACATCAAGAACAAAAAGAATGTTAATTAACATTTATTCCAATCGTTCGAGATCGATAAAATTCGTTTTAATATTCTATCTGTCTAATTCATGTATAAAATAAATCCGCATTTGTGAAATATTAATTTTAGTCTTTTCGTTACAGAAAATGGTGGCACTTTGAAGATTCTTTTGAGTTTTGCTGTGGGCGCATTGTTAGGCGATGTTTTCCTACATCTTCTGCCGGAAGCATTCGAAAGTGAATTTCAAACGAGAGGTAATTTAATTTATTTTTTGTATTTTTTCTTGTGCGCAACAATACAGGGTGTTCTATTTTAAATAATGCATTAAGATTTCTCGAAAACTATGGTAGATATGGAAAAATATTTCAAACAAAAGTTGTATGGTTCGGAAGGGAACATAAGAAAAGGTACCATTGACTCGATTTTGAATGGTGTCGTTAAATTCAGATCAAGGTTACATCGATTTTTTAAAAGGAACACTCTATTTATGATGCCAGAATTTAATAGCTGGTGTCAAGAGCTTTTCAAAACACTATAATAAAGTTATTTTTTATTAAGTATTTTTCGAGTTATAAGGCTTGAAAGTTACAGTACCGCTGGCATTACGCAAGGTGTTCGATCGACGTCTAAAACCTCTTGAATGTTGTTCAGGATCATGTTGTCATCATTGTCCTGAATAACATGTGTCAAGATGAAAGTCATTGGAGGTTATACCTGTTATTTTCATTTTTACGTAAAAATGAATTTTTAGTGCAAAAATGAACTTATAACTCGAAAAGTACTTAATGAAAAATAACTTTATTATAGTGTTTTAAAAAGCTTTTGACACCAGCTATTAAATTCTGGTATCATAAATAGGGTGTTCCGTTTAAAAAAATCGATGTGACCTTGACCTTACTTTAACGACGCCATCCAAGGTCAAATCAATGGTATCTTTATATATGTCCCCTCCCGAATTATACAACTTTTGTGTTTGAAACATTTTTCTACGATAGTTTTCGAGAAATCTTAATGCATTATTTAAAATAAAGCCTGTATAATTAAATATAAAAAAACACCTTGTATAATTAAATGTATCTCTATCTTATCTTATATATTTATTAACGTATCATAAAAGATATTATAATACAGCATATCACACCTATTATTGATAAGATTGACCTTATCGTAAAAAAATATAAAAAAAGACGATCACAACGCGCGAATGAATAGTTTCATGAAAAATTGTTTCATGGAAAATAATAAGTAGAAGTAAAAAAAAACAAATCTATTACGTAAAAAATTTACACTCATTCGTGCATAATAAACGAACAAATGAAACGGAATGTATACGTCATGCAAAAACTAACATTAGGAGAAAACATTACCAAAAAAAGCGAATAGTTTAAATCGTTTACATTAATGAACCTTTACCCTGATATTTTTGTCATCGCGAAATCTGCTCAGCGCGAATATGGAACATGAATATCTGATATTCCTGGATTGTTCTATGTAATATCGCACGCGTATTACATATGTACTCTGAGCTGAATGCGTTTTGCAACATTCTACACGTTAGCACAGTACAGCTGCGATCTCGAAGGGCATCACCGAGAGCTTTATGAATGATTTAAGCGGCGGCTTCGAACTCTATTGTGCGTCAGTTGCAGATCTGAATTGCCAACTGCGTCCACGTAAATTAAATGTCCTTCCGACCAAACCGCGTTAGGAATTCGAGGTGATCAGTGGACTGGTAATATCCGTGTAAATTGCTCAATTTGAATTGCAAATTTCCTAACTTTCATTTTATATTTCTCATGCCTTTGTTGCCAGTAGAAAAGAATACCGTGATAAGTTCCATAATTTAAATGATTACTAAAGATTCATTAAGAAAACAGTATAATTATGTATGAATAGAGTTTATTTATTAATATTACGAATGCAATGAAAATTAAATAAATAATGCATTTTCATATGAACTGATTATAAATCGTAAGATTTGACTTATTTTCGAATTCTTTTTATTTGTATCCAACTTATCCATTTTACGTATTTTTGCAGCTAAAGATAATCACGCATCTACACCTGCAGGCTTGTGGGTATTGTCCGCCTTTCTGTTCTTCGTAATCGTTGAAAAACTCATCGTCACTATAAACGAGGAAGCCCCGATCATTGTAGAGCAGCAGACTGATGAAACTCTGATCAAGGATATAAATAAAGAAAAAGAAATGGATAATAATAATTGTATCATGATGACGAGCACTGAGAAAAATAGTTTATTAAAAAAATGCTTGAAAAGTACAACCGAGGTAATATAATTAAAAAGGCTCTATTATAATTTATAATATTTAAAATTAGTATGTGTGAGGAGCAGACTTTCAAAATGCGTTTTGTCCAAAATTTATAATTTTTAGAAAACTAGAAAGAAAGTAATAAGAAAGTTGTAGTTATAATGTAAATAAGCAATCTACTTCTATATGGTACATCAAACAAAGAAGCAGTCCGTTGCTATTTTTATATTTTTGTTATAACTTTTCAATAAAACATTTATGAAACTATGTTTATATAACATGTTTTCTTGTTTTTACTTGAAGTATAGCTGGTAAAGTTTGGCTAAAAAAACTAGGACACTGTATATATATTATATAATTGTCTAATAACCGAATGTATTCTGTGATAGGTACAATTCCTGGAGAAACAATCCAGTAAGATGGAGTTTGCTCAAATGCTGAACGGTATCAAAGATCTACGAAAGAATGGTTTTAAAGATGCTGACATTATGAAATCTGCATTAGCAAGCGAATGTCCTAATGACGGTCCACTGGTTGACGAGGCGAAGAATTGCTTGAAGAAACTCGCGAAGACTAATGGCTTTACATCAACGATTTCACGTGTTGACTCTCCATGCGTACGCTCACCAAGCAATATTGTTAATCGTTTAATCGCATGGGCAAAGAAATTTACCTTCGACTTTTTTCGTAAATTTTTCGATCCCAAAGCCTTTCCCGGATATCTAAATCTTTTGATGAACTTCCTCGACAATTTTACTCACGGTTTATCTGTGGGTGGATCGTTCCTAATTTCCTTCCGTGTAGGTGTCCTCAGTACGTTCACTATTTTGGTACATGAAATACCTCATGAGGTTGGCGATTTTGCTATTCTATTACGAAGTGGATTTAGCAAATGGGATGCTGCGCGGGCGCAGTTAATTACGGCTGGCGGTGGGATCGTTGGTGCTTTGGCAGCCGTCTCCTTTTCTGGTAGTTTAGGTAAATAATATCTTTAAAAATTTGTGAAGTGTGTAAGATAGTATATAAAAACTTGATAAAAATAATGCAAGATAAATTAATCTAATAATAATATAGTTGCACCTTTTATTAACTGAACGATAAAAATTTTGATATTAACATTATATTTTATTAATTTTATTTATTTCATTATATCAAGTAATTTTTTAAATAATATTTTTATACTATAGATATAATCTTACTAATAGTATCTATTATCTATTACGTGAAATTTATTTTGAGTAGAATTTATAAATTTATATCTGTTTTTTTTCCAGAGGAAAGAACCAATTGGATATTACCATTGACCGCAGGAGGATTCATACATATTGGTTTAGTAACCATCCTGCCCGATTTGTTAAAAGAAACGAATACAAAAGAGTCTTTAAAACAATTTGGCGCTTTACTTTTGGGAGTTATTATCATGGCTGCACTGATCTTTATTTAGATCAAATATATTTCATTAAAGAATTACAGCGAATTCAATTACCGCAGTGCATATTAAAGCCGTTATACACTAATCTAATTTGAGTCTAATGAAGCTTTCGCGATTTAACTCGTTTCTACATTTATATTAAATATACATCTTTATGTTAATTTGTTTATTACGACGACTTTATATGCATTAGTGCGCACAATCGAATTCGCTATTAGTTATGCAGAGAAATTCTATTATGTTGATGTAAATTTCAGTTATGTCATGCTATCGCTGAGTTGATAGAAAAATGACACATCTCAAAATTAGCAACTTTTCACACAGTAGAATATTTTTACAGTTCTGAATTGGAATAACACTTTAATTAGAATAGTGAATATGCAGTTTCTATAACTTCGCTTTCTTTCCATATTATACTTTCAATTATAATATGATCTTTAAAATTATATCATGAGTTTTCAAAATTTGAAGCTTGTACTGTACTGAAACTTTGTTTGATTGTACTATAACCCTAGTACAATCCCCTGTAATATATATATTTTATCCCGCTATATAACACTTTTCATATAAACAAGTGAACTACAAATGTGTCATATTTTTCACAAAAATATATTGGTTTTCAGGGTCACTTTTCTCTCATCTAAAAAATTCTAATTTTTTACTTTTGTATCACTTTTCTATCATCACAACGACATGTATCAATACAATATTCTGAAGTTGCCATAAAGTTATATAACACTTTTTCTCTCTATATTATTTAATGAAAGAAGGCATGTGCACGTACTGGGAATGCCTTAACATATGAAGTTGCACGCTTATCAGAGAACGTATGAGAAGAAGTGAGAAGACATGAAAAAACATGAAAAGGCACGTTAAGACATTCCTGTCCCCATCTGTACACACAGTGCAGTGTGTGCAAATATCTTAACGCTTTTAACATGCCTTTTTATGTCTTCTCATTTTTTCTCATGCCTTCTTCTCCGATACTCTCGCGCAACTTCGCGTGTCAAGGCATTTGTGACGCCATATGTACAAGAGTGCTTATGTCTTATTTTGATCATCATGATTATTTTGAATTTTGAGTACATAAAAATAATTTTTATTTAAATCATACATAAGAGTCTATTGTCGCTGTTCCTCCTTCCTTGATAATCCGATTTCCATTTCAAATTAAGCAACAAGAGCTAACAAATTTTGTAGTAAGAATATTTTTCAATACTGATGAAATATTAGTCTGAGATTTTTGCATTATTTCAGTGAATACTATAGAGAAAGAAAGGGAAGGAAAGGGGTGAATAAGTGAGTAAATGGGTGAGAGAGAGAGAGAGAGAGAGAGAGAGAGAGAGAACGAGAGAGAAAGAGAAAAAGAACGAAAACAAACCAAAAACAAAGAATTTGTATATTATTTTGTCAAAATTAAATTACTTGTCGCGTTATGACAAAATAACGTGAAAAATACTGTTATATACCTCATATAATTTATATTATAGACACATAAATATAGAAGTTTTTCATAGCTAAGATAATATTAATATTATTTTCCAGTTTGTATACTAATAATTTTTTCTAATAATAAAACAATTGAATACCAGTTAAAAAAATAATTTAATTTGAAGTATTGTGTGATAATTTTTCATAATAACGACTGAGATATGAATATATATATATTATAGGTTTATGCACATATTTTGAATTTTTTTATATTTCCTTCGTGCTGTGAATATTTGTTTCAAAATATAAAGCTTATTTTTCATAAACAATTAATAGCAAGTATAAAGTTAATTATAAACCGAAGCTATTTCCATATTATCCAAATTTTTAATTCTTTAATTTAAATAAAATTGAAATTGTATTTCAAATTTATAATTTGAAAAAATTAAAAAATTTAAGTAACATAAAAAGTTGCATACAAATTTTGTGAAATCTAAGTTATTCAGTATGTGTCAAAATACTGGATTTATATATATATATATATATATCTGTATACATAAAATTTTTAATTGATTTTGTCTTACTAGTAGAAAGAATGCTGGATAATATCAGTATTGCTTTACGATAAAACTCATATATTTATGTGTCTGTCATAAATTATATACAAATGCACAACAGAAATTCATATTATAGTTATTTTGTCATTAGTAATGTGATAACAATTACATGTATGTATGTACATACATGAGGCTATGAAGAAAAAATTACGATAGTTAAATAAGTTCCTTTCTATTCATTGTAATTTAATTATAATAAAATAATATACAAACTCTTTCCTTTTTCTCTTGCTCTCAAATTTGATAAATTTCGAGTTTAGATGTAGCGAACTTTCTAACCATATTTAATAAAACTTATAAAATCGCGCGTAGAGAGACGTGAGATTTTGACTAAAATCTAAATAAGTAAACTAGACAAAATGAAATTAATTATGTTCCTTTCATCTATGCCTTTACTAATTAGTATTAAATATTCACAATGTATTCTTATATTTTGTTACAAATATTCACGGCAGAAAGGAAGCTGCAAGAAAAATTCAAAGTATGCATAAACCTCTAATATATTTGCATCTTGATCGATATTAAGAAAAATTGTACGGTGATAATATATATTTTCATTAAAGTATATCAAATAGTTATATATTGCGTCAAGTATTTGATATATCCATAAAAGATACTACATTGCGTATCTTTTTCAGATCGAGCTTCGTATTTCGTTAGATATTTAGACATATATAATTCAGATATAAAATTTAAATAAATATATCTACAGGAATATAAACTTTGTTAAATTTTCAATTTGTAAAGACGAGCGGAACTTTCAGAAGGAATTTAGCTATTGTAATTTTCTCTTAGTAGCCTCTTGTATCATGCATAATGTTCATACTTTATGAGTCACAAAAAATAACGCAACCCTTGTACTTAACAGGTAAAAAACAAGGTATTATTTCATTCACACAGAATGCATGATACAGGAGTGCTCTTTCTTGCACCTGTAAATAGAAACCCTAGTTGGGGAACTGGTTAAAATTAACATCTTTTACAAAAATATTTTCTATGTATCATACAGTTATATATAAATGAAACTGTTCATATCTATGTAATCTCTAATATGATTTGTAAATAAAATATACTATTCTGCGATTGTTCATATTTTTTATACTTCTTTCATATTAAATATATATGCTACAGGAACTTTCAGATAATAACATGTGGCATATAATCGGTACAAAATAATTTATTAAGTAATTATTTCTAAAACAAAAAATATAACAGTTATTCATACTTGCTATGTGATAGCCAGATATATAACTAAAGTCTTATACATATTTTATGTACACATATATATCAGTCATTTTACTTTTCAAATGATATTTTTCAATTATTCCTCACATAATTATGAGGTATATATGAAATATTAATTGAGCTGATTAAATCAAATATCAAAAAGTTCCCGTCTCTTGAGGGAAAAGACATATAGACGTTTAATTGTTTGATAGGCCAATAGAGAGGAAAAACTCTTACAACAATAGAGAGGGAAAATCGCTATAAGTATAACTAACTACTATGCCATTTAAATAATGAATTAAAGTTTAACTGACATTTAATGACTAGTATTTCATACTTTGGATGCAAGAGACGAGAACCGCATTTCACTGATCAATCCTGTAAGTATGACAATCTATTTACAGTAGGAATAGAATAAACACGTTTAGAATAACAAAATATTTTTTTATACTTAGATTTTCCTTAAGATCTGGAAATTGTAGCTAATCATTTTCATCCGCAGATAATATTCACTTTTTCAAGATTTTAATTCACTATTTGAATAATTACTACGACAATTTTAATTTTCTTCTCTTGACAAAACTTTTTACACTGACAAATGCATATTAAGTAAGCCCTATGCTATTGCACATGATTGCATATCTATTAACATAAGACTGGAATTTAATTTATAGTCTTTGATATACTTTCGTATATTTTTAGTTACCTTAGATATTAACTCATATTCATAGTTCATCATGAGGTGCTTCAAAAATAGTTTCTTTTAATCTTTCAATCAGTAATATTAAACTCTTTAAAACGTCTGTTTCATCCACAGTGAGTTTAATATTAGGATTTTGATAAAAGTGTAAGAGATTATTTATAACAGGTAAAAGCAAAAATTCAGTATTCTTAAATTCAGTTTTACAAATAGGAGATATCGTGATCATGCTATCTGAGACTACTTCGAGAAAATCGTTATTTTCTATGCTAAATTGGCCAGTTAACTTTTCTTTGAAGCATTTGACCATTAAGTTGCTTAGAAGTTTACAGTAATCGTGCCTTAGTAATTTTAGCTCAAAATCTGTAATAGCGTACTCCCTCATTCTCTGTTGACGCTGTTCGGCATCATGGATTTCTTCTAGGTTTCGTCTTTCGATTGTTAGATCGTTAATTAGTTTCATTGCTTTCATTTGTATATGTAATTGATCGTCGTATAGAATCTTGCCTAGTAACTGCAAACCGCCATGATCAATCCAAGCTTTCTGAGCAGCAGGAAACTGGCGTATTAAGGCACTTAGAGCAAAGAGACATCTGGATTTTATTTCAATTTTATTATTTGTAGACAAGACGTGCAACACTTTTTGAATAAAATCATTTTCTAATGCCTTAGCTTGCACTTTTGGATTTGATTGGGCGGCTGCTCCTAGAAGGCGTAATGCTTCCGATTTTATTTCATTATTAGTTCCATTAAGACATGGTGATATGATCTTAGTCAGCCTACAATAAAAAAAAGTTGATTAAAATTGTATTGGTAAATTGTTGTCTCCAAGAAAAATTATACTCATTTATATTTACCCATCCATGTCTGAGAATATTTTAGCATTGTCTATTTGATGAAGAAGGTACTCTAAATTATTTAAAATGTCCAATACTTCTTCAATCTCTATATTAGTTAACGTTCCTGTAGTGATACTACTTTTATAAGATTGAAATTTCTGGAAAAACCGTTTTAATAATTCTGAATCGTTTGTAACATTAACTTTAAGAGCATTAAGTTCCTCTTTCAAAGTTTCATAAAAACGTTTGAAACGTTTCTCAGTTTTTGGTCGAGTTTTTCCATCCTAGAATGAAAAAGAAAAGAAAAATATATAATAGATATTAAATTTTTACTTGTTAATTCTAAATTTGTAATAAAAAATAATTTACATCTAGGTAAATAATTATTAATATAATTTAGATCTACATATAATCAAGATGATGCAATATTACTCATTCCATATTAAAATATGGAATGAGCAAAACCTTAAACATAATTGCAATTGTCAGATGCAACAACATATGTTGATCCATTTATTAATAATTACAAATTTCTAATTCTTAATTCTTCATCTGTAATCATATTTTTACTTTCTCCGTCTATTAATTTGGATCTAGTCCAAGTTTTTTTATTCTAGGCTTTAAAAAAAATTCAGGGTTATTTTTCAACATCTCTGTTACATTACTAAATAGTTTTTACACTACTAAATAGTGAAATGTTAAAAACATTTATCTAACAAAACTTGAAATTTAAGCAAAAATAGCATAAAATTTTGAGGATAAAATTTAAAAGTAAATTTTATTTATGCTAAAACACCCAAATTGTAGGCGGAGAATTAACTATTTAAAATAAAAGAAATAGTTACATTCATTTTTGATACTATTGCTGCTTCATCTTGCTTAAGCTTTTTCAATCTCGCTTTTAATTCGTCAATAGGAAATTTCAAAGAATTCAAAGACTCTGAAACTTTTTTCATTTTCACAGGATCTGGCTCTTCGTTTTCTAGAACCGACTTATCCGGATGTAGTGTCAACGACTTGGAATTGGATCGATTTGTATTTTCATCGTCTTCTTCTGTGTCATCCATCAATTTAGCCTCTGTTACTCCAGTTGCAAAATTATGTCTCACATGAAGTCCCTTGGGAATAGGAGTTCCTGATAAAAATTAGGTTTTATTAATCTTACTAGAGATTAGATCTTTATTAATTTTACTATTAGATCTTTATTAATACTTATTATCAGTACAGAATTTTAGAATATTTATAATTTAATCAAAAATTTTAAATCTACAATTCTTGTATTAAGATGCGTTTATGTGACAAAATTAGTTTTATTCATATAGTTTAGCTTCATACATATTTTATTAAAAAAACACAAGCTATATATACTTTCATGATTATTGATTATTCAAAAATTCTTATTTGGAGCTTTCTTGAATATTTATATAGAGCAAATCCTAATATTTTCATATTCATTTCAAAAGTTTCAATAAAATTTTAATATTTGTTAAAAAGAGAATCATTGTAATACGCAATTCCGAACGATTTTAATTTCTTAAAAATGTGCCTTCTTGGACCACGTAATCCAATCCGAACGTACGTCACTGGAGGCACTCGATTCGGACAGGACGACTACAGAATTCTCTCTCTCTCTCTCCCTCTCTCTCTCTCTCTCTCTCTCTCTCTCTCTCTCTCTCTCTCGCGATTCCTTATTTAAAACAACACGAAGTAATCTCCGAAAATCCCGCATTACGCAAGACTGCGTTCTGTCTTCTTTAGGAATATCGGAAGGATTGGATCGTCGCATTTTCGCCGCGGAAGGGTCGCACGTACGGCGGATTTGACTGACGTGGTGTCAAACGAGCGACGGATCTTGATCGGCGTAAAGTAGTCCCACGATCACGGACACGACCTTGACGAGACACTCACCCTTTTTCACCGTCTGCCATTCGTGCGTTGCCACAAAAGCGCTCTCGTTTTTTTCAGCGCCGACGAAAATCGCAAACGGCAGGTATAACAGCAGGATGCACGTGTCCGCACGCATTCTGACAAAGACAACACGACGTCGTCGTCACCGGAGTAGAGGACCGTGTACGGCTGCGATTATTCACAGGCGAACCGTTTACGCGCAAATCTCAGGATCGTCCGTCATCAGCTGGCGCAAAAGCGACGTGAGATCGTCAGCGTGATGCTCGGCATGACATTTATCGCGGAACTCGCAAACAACTCGTTCACGTGTTGCGTCCGCTATTTATTGCGTCTGTGTGTCGACCTGTCGACCAATGCGCCGACGGTAGTTACACGCGGTCGCCACCAGAGCTGACCGCCAGCCAATGATGGGACGCGACGTTGCCGCATCCGTCGCATTCGAATCTCCTCGTGCATTCCGAAAAACCGAGTAGTATTTTATTGTAAAAAATAAGGTTAATTTTTTTTCATCGCTACACTGGACTGCACTAAAACTTTCCTTCTCCTTTTATCAAGTATCACAAACATATATAGATACTTATTTCAACATATACATTTTTTATAAACTATATTTGAATAAAACTATGTTTTGTCACATTATATTTGATATTTTATTTAAAGCAGAGGTGGTAAAGATTAACGTTTTTTTTTTTTAAGAATAAAACATACTGTGTCTCTTCTTAAATATATTTTTAATGCTTCAAATATGCTTTAAACAGTATTATAAAAAAACCATTTAAAACATATTAAAAGTATCAATTTATAAAACGCGTTTAAAACATGCTAAATACTTTTGGACAAAGAAACGATTGAATTGTCCAAATATTCTTTCGAAAAGCAAATTATTAGGTCGTATTCTCGAAAAATATCGCATAATATATATATAATAGTTAAATCTGTAATAATATATGTAACGTATACTATATTATTTTTGCACATTTACGATATTTGTCGAGAATATGGCCTCAAGGTAGTAATTCCTTTTTTCACGCTTCATTTTAGGAAAAAGTTTACACGATCGCTATTTCGATAAACTTGAGCTCACTCTCTCATTCTCTTTGTTCTTATTCTTTTATTCTTGTATTTATCTATTAATTAGATAAATTATCACATAGTTTATTCGAAGATGGACCTTAAGAATCGTATTGTTGAAAATATCGCACAGGACAATGTACAAAAATACCATAGTATATAATAGATTCTTCTAGTATTTTCGTATGCGATACTTATCAAAAGTAAGGGCCCTGGCACACAAAAAACTTAAGACAGTAAGACGTAAAGGCAGTAAGGAAATCAACATGCTGGATTCGCTACTGTTTATGGCCTTATGGACTCTACTGTGTTTGGTCAATTCGCTTACTGCTTACATTTTACTGCTTAAGTTTAATTTTTTTGTGTGCCATGGCCCTAAGGCTTCAAACTCTGAAAGAATTGGGAAACATTCCGGAATTGGGAGTAAGACGCCCGGCCGTTTGGCGGCGACGCGCGTGTAGTACCGGCCGCCGGTGGCAACTGTAACGGCAAGGGCAACAGCAACGCCGCGCAGCGCCACGACCGACCAATCAGCGCGCGGAACGTAGTCTGGGCGCGCAAGGCCAGCTAGGCGAAACTCATTTTACTACGCGCTCGTACGACGACCGGCACGTGCGGCGGCGACCGTTCCCTACTTCCCTCGCGCAGTAACACAGTAACCGTTGCGCGCGCGGCGTTTCGCTCTCACGTTCTACTCCATCACCGCGCACGACACGCACACGTCCACTGCACCGTCCTCACGGGCACGTTCACGCGTCACGAGAATCCGTTAATAGCAGACCGATCGCCATGGCAGAGGAATATTTATACGGTAAGTATGAACGGCCACGGTGCTACGGTCGCCGTGGCTCTGCTATTTCGTGGCCCACGCGGATACTTACGTACCGTCGGCCATTTAAGCGCGAAGGGGATGCACTGGCCGGAGACGCCGGCTGGGCTTTCGGCCATTGCGATACGGCAGACTCCCGTTGCCAATCTCCGGAGCCGGCGTGCACGGTATCGTGCATCACGGCGACGGCACGCGCTCGCTCACCGGCCGGCGCCGCTCTCTCGCCACGAATACGACTTGGTGTCTTCTATGTTCAGGAATCACCCTGGAGGGACCGAACGCGAGCGAGGTATGGGACCCGGAGCACAAGAACGACGACTCGGACGGCGCGGCCCAAGACATCGGCGCCGATCAGAAGCTCATTATAAAAATGGTGAGTGTGCCACGTTCCGGTAACCGACAGGATGACAACAGGGACGTCGCCGTCGTTCCGTGCCCAGCGGGCTTTTCCCCACCTGCGGTTCTTCCGCTGTATCGAATGGAGCCGCCACGCTATCGTAACGTTGTCGTCTCCGTGAAGCATCTTTCGGGCGCCTTCTTTCCTTTATTCGTGGTGGGGCGTGCGGTTTCTACCGCACTCGTCGGCTACCGCTTCTATCCACTTCTACCACCATGCCGTGTGTTTCCGCATGCCGCATTCTCAATCGTTCAGTTAGCATCATTTGGGAACCCCTCGAATTTTTTTTCTTTGTTGTAGCTCTCCTCGTCGCCGTCGTCAATTAACGTTTCGCGCGCGAAACTTCAATCGCCAATTCCGAGTGATCTCGTTCAATCGAGAGAGATAACCTGGGTGACAGTCGGCCACGTTGCCCCGTTTTTTTGCTTCTCCTTAGGATCGCGACGTTCCTCTATGACTAAATCGTTCAACGATTGCCACGAGTCCCTCGAAGCGGATCAGAAGGCATCTTTTTACAAAGTCGCGCTTGTGGCGTTGTGACGATGATTGATCAGTCTTCCCGTTATAATTGCCAACTCGTCTTTGACGAATACCGGGAAAGTTTGATGCTTGGCGCCATTTTTTCACAACGGCTTCGCCCTTCCCCCCACTTTGTATTAGATAAGACAGGGCTCTATTATGTGTCGCGGGATAAAGACTTTAACGGAAATTTCGTTTGCGGCTAAGCTCGATTTGATTCGATTGAACGAGGTATCGAAATTTTTTTCGTGGATCACAATGTGCGAATTAAATTAACACAACTTCATAGTGTGCCTGTTATCGAAATATTGCGGCACACAAAGTTAATATAACAAAATAGATATTAATAAACATGCTCATCGCGAATAGTTTTATAAGAATTATAAATATATCGTTTTATCGTAGCATTATTTTTTAACTTTTATAAGGAAAAATATAATTTTTTATACATTTTTATATATTACATTACCTAATCATTTCCTGTTATGTGTGCGCTTTGTACTTCTCATTAAACTTGAAAGCATTTTTTATCTCTTTTCTGTTTATTCTTTTTTTTTTATACAAATATTTGTGCATAATTGTTTTTTAAGAGACAAGTTACTTTCTAACCTAAAAAGATAGAAATTGATCAAACTTTCTAAACATGACAAAAATATCTGAGATAAAATGCATTTAATAAATAGTATAATTACAAGGAATTTAAATATATAAAAACAATAAAAGGGCATGAACCACATTCGCATAATTTAAGTGGTGGATAATTTTATATTTTAATTATATATATATATATATATATAGTTTGAATTTTGTATGAAATCTTAAATATTTGTAAGAATTAATAATCAAAATAATTTTTAATATCCAATATTATATATAATTATTTATTCTACATTTATGTAAATAATTTTTTAGGCTCTTCTGGGACCGGAGGCTAAACCTGGAGAGCTTAACGTCTTGCAGGTTGAAGCAATGGGATTAAAAGGACCCATCAAAACTCCAATTGCCTTGTTGGAGATGGGAAAAACGGCGCAGATTATTCTTGATCTCAGTTTCCCAGATCCTCCAGTCACGTTCACGTTGGTTAAGGGCAGTGGACCGGTGCATATAGTAGGGCACAATCTTCTTGGTACGTATCTCTACATCAAAAACTAAGTAAATTTTACTTAGTAAATTTATAATTAACATTTAAAAAATTATGTTTGTTATGTTATCTCGGGATTAAGTTCATGTTTTGGATACTATATTCCTTTTACATACAGTGAGATATTTTTCTATTATTCTAGACAAATTCTTATTGTCACATATACAGGATGAGAATTGAACTCTAAACTTTTGCTTGACAAGCGACTATTCTAATACCGAGCTATATTCAATATCCCTGTTTTATTTCAGGTTATTATATATTGTATGTGCTACTAATATTGTATATAACTCAATCTAAAATATTATGTACATGACATATACATTTTTTAATGAACTCATCTTAAAAATACACATTACTAAACTTTAACAACTATTTCCTAAATTATTAATGAAAAGTTGATATTTTTTATTTTGTAATATTTATAAAAGTTTATCAAGGTATGTCAAGTAAAGGCGATAAGGTTAAAATCAAATGTCTTCTTAAAAAACATAAAGAAAAATAATTTTAATAAAAATAGATTTTGTTCTATGTTAAACATACATATATTACATGTTTATTATGTATTTTTTATCTGCTTTGCTTTTGAATATGTATATGTGATACATGCTAGTCCATCTTGAATTATACATACAAACATTTTGAAATAAATTTTATACATTATATATGAGCCCCTTAGTTGATAAGTGACATAAGTCCAAAATTAGGAAGAATGCGTTTGTTATAGAGGTAGAAAGTATTAAGAATGTTTGTTTTATCTATCAATTTAATTTACTTTTATTTTGTTTTTATGTTCATAAAAAATAAAAATCAATTTTACATCATAAATAAAGTGACTGTAAAAATAGCTGGACTTAAGTCACTATTCCAGATATTTTTACGCTCACTTTATTTATGATGTAAAATTGATTTTTATTTTTTATGAACATAAAAACAAAATAAAAGTAAATTAAATTGATAGATAAAACAAACATTCTTAATACTTTCTACTTCTATAACAAATACATTTTTCCTAATTTTGGACTTATGCCACTTGTTAACTAAGGGGCTCATATATATATATATCTATGTATATATGAAAATATATGTTTAATTATAAAGTAATACTTAAGTTTATTAAATACATTACACGATTTTACTCTTTAAGAATTATAAAATAACTTTCATATATTATGAGAAATATTGCTAAAAAATAGACAACTTGCAACAAATACTACATAATAAAGTATTTATTATTTTATTTTATTTTAATTCATTATTTATTTACAACTAACATAGCATTGTCTTATACACGATATTTTATAACATAAAATTATACAAACAGTTATTTTTTCTCTTATTAAAAATTAAGCAGTACTTAAATTCTTTTCTTATCATAGGTGGCCACATTGAAGAATTTGTGGATATGGATGATGAAGTGGAGGAAGACCTTGATGATGAGGATGATGAGAAGGTATGAATTATTACATGTATATTTTCAACTATATATATAGGTATATATAGTGGAAAATATATATTCTATTTATATATATCTAGCAAATTTTATTATAATAAATTTAGTAAATTTTTGCTATAAATCTATGAGTGAGGATAAAAGAGGATAATACTGTGTATTTAATTTATTAATATTGATTTATGCACGTAGAATGCTTCTCTATAGTAATAATAGTAGTAGTAGTATAGTAATAGTAGTAATAGTAATAGAGGAAATGGGTGGCAAAATCATATCAGTCCCTCTGAATGTTTGAACCTATTCAAAAGGAGGTAATCATAATCTGTTCTTATTTCAAGACCATCTTAAGTAATGTCTTAAGATGCAAATACGACTCTCTAATTGATTGATTCATGATATCTTAAGACTGTACTTAAGGGGATCCTAAAGCGAAGCCCGAACTCCGACGAAGTCACCAGAGGTCGTTGTTTTTTCAGCGCATCAACATATCTTTATATACTAATCACACTAATATCTCACGCAACCTATGATACACGCAGTCACACGTTCGTATCAATTCTCGTATAACAAATTCGTCGCGATAAAGCGTCTAAGTCTAATTCTAAGAACTCGACATTTGTTCGTGCAAACTATGTGTCTGTGGATTACTATTTTATAAGTACAGGTTGCAAAACTTTCGTGCAAAAGTTGTCGACTTGATAGCTTGAGACATCATGTTACGCTAAGAAATGGTAAAAAATTTATCAATTCCGAAATTTTTTGTCGTTCTCTGTATAAATTCCACCTCACAAATACGTATTAATATGTACATTTTAATCCTGGAAAAAGATTTTCGAATCTGTGAAAGAAAAAAAAGTATTTGTTATACAAAAATTATATGATTTAGTCGGTAATGCAGACGACTTTAGGATCCCCTTAAGCAGTCTTAAATATAAGAATCGACTATGAATACCGGCTTCTGATTGATTCATGGCATCTGAAGACCTTAAGACAATCTTAAATATAAGAATCGATTATAAATATGGACCAAAGAGTTATATAGATCTGAAAATTTCTTCTGCGACTTCCGTTACGTCAGTACGGATTATGAATTTTTCCGTATATACGAGATGCGGGATTTGAACTCGCGACCTGTCGATTATGAGTTGCACTCACACGAAGATACGTGACTTCCCTTATGCTTCTTTATAAAAGTATGATAAATTTTTGAAAGCAGAATATGTTATGACGTAGCTTATAAGTTTGTATACATATATAAATAATTTACTATAGGAGAATTTGTATCATCATGATAATATCTTTAGTTTATCTTTACTTTCTATGTTGCTGTAGAACAAATGAAATTATATTTAATAAATATCCATTTCAGGCACCGCGAAAGAAACGAAAACTTTTATCAGGAGATAAAAAAAACGGCGTTGAATGAGTACGGTCGTGAACGTAGACAAATAGAATATTAAGATAAAAATCGACATTGCGCCATAGTATGTCTAAAAAATATCAATATTGCATTAAGAACATTTTTTATTTTACTTCAAACTTTATTTTTTAAAATATCCTTGAGGAATTATAATATTTTTAAGGACAGGAAAAGATGGACGTGAACTTATAAAAAATCATAAATGTATCCCTTGTATTCTCATTCATGTTTCATGTTTTATTTTTGTAAAATAAATCTTATTTTGCAAAGAATTGCTTTTATTTCTTACTAATCACGCTTCCTTTTTTTCCATTTTTGCAAAGTAATGTATTACAATTTTTTAGTAGATTCTAAAAGATCAAATAATATTATTTGTAAATATTTATATCGATAAATGTAATTCGTATTTTTAAAAGTCAAAATTAGGCTAACATATTGTGATTTTGAAATTTTAATTTGATTATAAAACGTAATAAAATTTCATATATATTTTCTTAAAATTTTCTTTAAACGGATGTAAATAAATTTTATATATGTATATATATATATCCTCATTTACTTCCTTATGTAATATAATATACTATGTTTGATTATTATTATTAAATACGGAAGTATATTATCAATGGTTTTTTGCTTATAAAATAAATAAATTACATATGACTACATTTTATATTTTTTATAGGATCCTGAAGATGAAGACGATGAAGATGACGAACCTAAGAAGAAGAATGCTAAATTAGCAGCTGCAGCTAAATACAAAAATCAGGCTAACAAGAACAAGAAAAAATAAACATGAGCCTTAAGATTATGAAAATAAAACAAACTCTTAAGTTAAGATATACACATAAGTCCATCACTATCATCCGCATTTGTGCGAATCTAGTATCATTTCATCAGATTATCACACGACAAAGCGATTGCCTTCCACCTTTTTAAAACACAACTGGACCAACAAAGTAAGACAATTATATTACGTGTAATTTTGAAATAATTTCAGACGATTTTGTTAATTTGCTTATGAAAAAGTTTGCTTTACTTAAAAAATATTTTTGTGCTTTAACTAATCTTTTTATGCTTTTGTCCAAAGTGAAGTTTATTACAATATTACCTCAATTATATATAGACATTTGTTCATAACATACTTCTAGTATGTGTGCTCTTAAATATTTTTACAGGCTAATATATGTTTAGTAACTAGGATTTGTGACATTAAAGAAAAAAAAATGTTTGGCAAGATTTTTATAAATATAGTTTCTCTGTCTTCAAAAAGTGATATATGTATATTTTTATCGTATTGGAGATATAATTCAAAAGACAAAATTATATATTTCTCCTCTTGATAATAATACTTTGTCATTGATAGAAGGAAACAAATTTCTTAAGAACAATAAGAATCTTAAGAACAAATATTATGTTTTTTTCTTTTTTACTAGACGACTTATTGAAATCCATGTTAAATATATAGTTTTGGTATGATAAAATAATGTTGTATTAAATGATTTCTGGCCCAGTTGTCATTGTAAAATTTATGGAAAGCACGAATGGGGATCCACAATGAGATTTTGTATTTTTTGTTTTTCCGATATCGTGTTCATATCGACGCGACTCTTTTAGAGATGCGAAAATATATTCTATCTGTTTAAACACGATTTTTGGAAATAGTTCTCATGTAAAGAATTGCAAAACTAAAGCTCCAATATAATTTATTATTTTCGTGTGTACAAGATGGGGAGAGGATTATTAGTTAACTCAAAAATTTTACTTACGTCTAAAGATATCAATATTAAAAAAAGAACATATACACGTCATCTCAACATTCATTCCATTTGATGAAAGATAATAGAAATGGGAGTTACAGGTGTACTGGGTATATAAATGCTCTTACATCAGTGTCATGTGCTATTGAAGCATATGTGATGGCATGTATAAAAAAAACGTACGTGCGATTGATACGTAGTCTGTACACCTATTTTGTACATATACGATATACAATAAAAAATTTCACAACTTTTAAAATCCGTATTGCTTGGGTATATATTCATTTGAGAGTAACCTGCCATACTGTAACAGAATAATTTTTAATCTATGTGTATTTTTCATTAGATTTTTTTTTATTTCTGCGAAAAACTTCGTTTTATTGTTTGAAATAAGTGCATTTCAAATCCGTAAATATACGACATTTGTAATTATATTTGATACTTTTAACGTTTTTCACTTAAAGCGAGTTTTAATGCGATCAATCGCATTATGTACAAGTGCAACATATGGTGCGTTCGGGGAGGCGCTATTAGTGCTACTTCTATCTTCGTTGTTTATTAGACGTAAAATATTGCAATTGCGCATAATGCGATTGATCAATCGAATAAAAAAAAAGACTTTATTCAATGATTATGTATTTGACAAGTAACTTTTACATATAGGTTATTTATGTATAATATATAACATGTCAAGTTTCCTTTTACTTCGTCTCACACATGAAGAAAGAACATCATAATTCTTCAAACACTCTAAGAAATTTTAAATACAGGTTTATTGTATGTATATACATACGTGTAAAGGCAATTTCAGAAATTCAAATGTCGTAACTCTTGAAACTTGATTATTAAAGTTAAACACGAAGTATGCGATATGATCTAACCAATGAAATAATATAACAAATAGAAAATTATTGAATATATCTAAAGAGATTACGGAGAGAGATTGACTTTGGAGTTAGATATTGTGATATGCAGAATGTTAACTTAAGTAAATGTTCTACTAATGTAGAAAACAAAGTTTCCTATGGCAACGCAGAATCCGACATAATTGATCATGAAATAGTAACCTTATCGCAGGTATGTTATATTTCACTTGATTACTAATTATTATGAATTGTAAGTGAATATCAAATTTTTGTGTATAATATGAGATGTCCTGTACAAATGAATAATTGATTAAAAAATCATTTTGTATTTTAAATATTTATTATTGTTAAATTTCTTATAAATTGTTACTATTTATAATTTTGATATCAATATCTAATTTTTAATTATATTCAATAGGTAGCGAAATTGAATGAAGTTGTAGCAAATTTAAAAGATGCTATACAAATAAAAGATGTACAATTAGAAAATTCACATCTAGAAAAAAGTAGGTTACTGGCAGAACTAAAGAAACAACAAAGATGCAACAGGAATCTGAAACGTAAGATTTAATCATTACGTGTTATGATTTTTTTCAGAGAGTATACATATATTAAATTTGAAGGTATGACTACAATTTCTGATTGAATTATAATATAAATGGAATATTTTGCATACTATATAATGTTTTACATCTATCTAAATTTACTCATAAAATTAGAATTTTGTCAGCACAGCTTTACAGTTTTGTAGTTTGAACTAATTTAACAAATATGAATGAAACGATATACAGAGGTACGTTCAGGAATTGCACCCAGATATAACTCTAGGCTCTAGTTTACGTTATATATATTATGTTACTGTGCACATCAAAATTATCTAGGCATAATTCCTGAACGCACCCCATGAGGAGACGCTATTGGCGCTATTTGTGTCATTCTATCTTCATCTTTTATTAGACGTAAAACAAGGATAGAATGACACAATAGCGCTAATTGCATCTCCCCGAACGCGCACCTGCAGTGTTGAACCGTCAAACTTAGAATATGAGTTTAGGACTCCAAAATAAACAAAATTTTCCTATAGAAGTTCCTATAGTTATGTAACTTAAGAAGTCAATATCTCTTTTAAAAAAACAAAGCGTTTACCAACAAACCAGAGAAAAATTTTGGTTTTGAAGTCCTAAATTCATATTTTAAGTTTGGCGATTTAATCCAAGAACATCCGGTATATTAATTATTTTTATTGTAGAACAGTTAGATGGCGAGAGGATTTTCTATCAAAGAGAAAAAGATTATTTCGTTGAAGAAATGCAACGGTACAAAGGCAGATATACAGGCAATGTATCGAAGTTTCAGCAACAACGGCATAAAAAGCTCGAAGAAGTACAAGATTCCTTAGAACAAGAAAATAAACAGCTTAGATCAGAACTGTTAGATAAAAACAAAGTTACGTATAATCTATGTGTGAAGTTCCTTCGTATGAAACATGCTAAAGACACATTAAGATATAAATTGGACCAGTTGCTGCATGAGCATTTGCTAGTAATGGCGGAGATGATGGAGAAATTAGACGAAGCGAGAAAGGAACTTAATTTAATTGTGTCAGAGAAATTTCAAGAACCGTTACCTCTTAATAAAGCTAAATTTTTACAGGTAAATGACAATATATACGTCTCTTTCTTTTTTTTGTTGTCCAAATCTATGAAATTAGACTGTACATATTGTATGAATCGTTAGGTTGTACAAAGGAATAACAGATTAACATATGAAAATGCAACATTGAAAGTGCAGGTCCATCAACTTACGCAGAACATTGAGAAATTGAAAAGTCATATGCAAAGGCCGAAAAAGATTAATGTAGATGCTAAAATCATTGAGAAATTAGCAACGCAAAGCAGTACAAAGTACGTTGTACGTGGAGAAAAGAAACCATCGAATTTCCATTGTAGCATATATATATTTTCAATATTTTTAAATTTATCTAACATTATTGATAAAATATAATTGTTTACACTTTTAGATTTACTCTAAATAAAACAGAAAAAGTCGCTCTACTCTCTAAATTATCTCAACCTGCTGACCATACTGAAGATGCGGAGATGATCTCGCAGGTGAATTCTGAGAGTGCAGATGATTGTACTTAATGATGCGAAAGATGTTGGGATTTTAAAAGATTTCATGCAGAACGCGCTCGAAGTGTGTCAGGAATTGTAGAAACGTCCATTATTTCTCGAATGGAATAGATGATTCTTTGAAAGAAACAGTATGTGTATTTGTATTAATACTTTTTTCGTAAATCTTCATTAATTCGTTGAAGACACGCGTGAAAGTATTTTATGATATAATAAAATTGTCCCTTTTTCTCTTACTCATTAAAGATCGTCGATATAAAAAAATTCCTTTACATAGTCGATTCCTTTACAAAGGAAGACAAAGAAACAAGTCCTAATTTGAACATAAAATATTTAATGTATAACAGAAAGTAACCATGGGTGTCAATCAGCCAGGATTTCAATCGAGAAAAGGGGGGGGGAACAAAAATTTATCTTTAAACAAACTTAATATTAAAACTTATTAAAATATATATATTTTTTGAAGTTATCCTTCGAGGATCTTCAATGAACTTTCTTACAAACAACGTGTGAACTATATATTGGGTAGTGAGCGTTTAATTTTTCATCGTAAGAATGTTTAATAATGTATTCAGCATGAATATAACATTAGATTTAAATAATGTATATTTACATTATGTTATGTTATATATATTTAATATAAAAATATTTTAAAGTAGGTTTTTTTTAGTAAGCTTTAAAATGTTTTTCGAAAAAAAATGGCACTATTTTTCAAGGATTTTACAAAATATCATATTTTTTGTTGTGTAAAAACTTTCTTTAAAATTGACGGCGGAGAAAGTTTTAAAAAATTTTTTTTTAATTTATACGAATCAAGCACATTATGACAAATATTTTTCCTCTTTTGTCTTTTTCGTAAGCTTTTTAGTTTCGAAGTTAAAAAACATTTTAGAAAAAGTTTTTTTACACAATAAAATTTTATACAAAAAAAATTCGATATCTTTGTGAAAAATCATATCAAATTTGTTCAAAAAGCATTTTAAAGCTTAGAAATCCTATTTTAAAATACATTTATATTAAATTTGGTCCAATAATGTTCCATTAAATTGCAATGCTTTAAAGTAAGATAAAATATTGCAAAAAATATTAATTTTATAGCTGTAAGATTTATAGCTGTAAGATAAATATAATTTTTCTATCTATAAGCATATTCCAGCAATATTGCAGCGTTGCAGCAAACTTTTGTACGGTATATCATATATCACAGATAGCTTACAGTAGCGATATCAAACATTAAAATCGCCGTCTAAGTACTTTTTCTTCTCTGTTCTTCACCAGACTCTCGTTCTCGATTTTCTGCATCATCAATCTTACGCAAATTTCAATGTGTATTTTGCATTATCTTACAATTAGTTCCGCATTGACGAGAGAGAGATCATCGACTTAAATTTATTTTCTATACAACTTATATATAGCGCCGACTAAAATAAGAATCTCAGAGAGTAATTAAATGACACTAATTATTCCACTGCATTGACATTGTTGGGCTATTCTCTTCAACTATTTAGTCGCGATGTATATTATTAGGTCCTATTAATGTGCAATTATAATAGCTATCGTGGAGAATGTAAGAAACGATTGGCCAATACTATTTCATATAAGCCGATCTACCTCTTTTCTCTCTCCAATAAAAGGTATCGACAAAATGCAGAAGAGACGTCAATCCGAGAATGAATTCGTGGGCGTTCAGCTATCCTGTATCGGACTGTTGCGGCGATTAAAACGATAAAAACGTACGCGATATGACGCATATATTTCTGACATTTTTGAGTAAGTATAATTCTATGCGCAAGCCATTTGTCGTATATGCACAATTTCTCTCTGTCATTTATTCTCAGAAATATTATATATCTTTGTTATAGTACATTCGAGAAAATTAAATAACTGGTAAATAAACAAAAAAATTTCAAATTAATTATAAAATAATTCTGTAAAATTGCCTATCTCGACGTGATTTTAGAATTTTATAGGTGTTATCTGACATTAATTCCACTTTATTATGACTAAATTATCGAGATTCGGTAGACTTCGTTAAAGCCGATATTACCGATATGAAAATTGCATTTCTGGGAATTCCGGGAAAGAAACGGATTTCTCAACATTCTCTTCTCTTGTCGAGAATCGAGGGGAAGTCGGGGTATATCGAGTTTGCCGTTGGAGTGAACCGTCGTCGCTTATCCTGTTGCTGCAACAGAAAAGAAAGAGAAATGCGGGTCAGCGGGTGGTTAAGTGCTACCACGGAAACCTTTAGGACAGTTTACCACTTCGGCCGTGAGCTCCGGTCGTTTCCGAGTCCCCATTAAATACGCCGAGTTGCGAGAGTTGGACACCCATCGACTTCCGACGACGTCACACGGGGGATGTTTTCGCGGCTCCACGGATCGAATACCGCGTGGCTCGCGCGCTCGGCTCCACGGAGGGTGGTATGTATTAAAATGAAATGAAATGTGAATGTTTGCCTGTGTGTGTGTATATGTGTGTGTGTATATATGTACGCGCGTATAATCCGCGAAACCGGGAAACTGCATTGACAAAGCCTGATATTCTCGTCACATATTTAGCGCTAAATGCGGCAACAGTCCAATACCGAGTTTTATTTATTGCGCGCGAATATCGCGTTCGCGATGCTAAATGTGTCTTGCGTGAAGAATACAATGACCACATGGCTTTAACCTTTTCATATATGTGAAGGTGAGAACATATATGATTAGTAAAGCCAATTCCATTCTAATACTGCCGCAAATGATGACTGAGAGGACTGAGAGTCAAATGGCAAACTTCTTTTATAGATATACATATAGATGGAGAACGTTTAATATTTGATTTATCCAATATTTCGGAAATATATTCCAAATGAGCGACTTAATACATGTGTAATCTCTTGTATATAAACGTAATTGTATTTTTAAGAATCTTAGATTTAAACGTGTTTCACTTATATTTTATCTGAAAAGAGAACCTTTTCTCATCGTTTTATCGTAAAATTATTTCAAACCACCTAAGAGATTTAAAGTAGTTTTACGATATCAGATGAAATCTGCGCGGATTTTTCGTCAGGCGACACATTTTTTCTTGTATTACAATAAAAATGATTGAAATGGTAACAACGAACTTTTCAATTTCCACACAATAAAAATAAAAACTTAAAACCAAATGCATTACTGGGACCATATTCTCGAAAAATATTATATACGAAAATATTAGCATACGTTACGTACTATAGATTTCCTTATAGATTTCCTTTATATTTTTGTATACAATATTTTTTGAGAATGCCCCTGTACTTGGAAAATTACATTATTTTTACTAAAATTTTATTTTATTTAAAATTAAACATTTGAAAATCACTCAGCTAAGTCAAACTTGAATAATTTTGGACTATTATATCATACATATAAAGTAAATATTATAAAGAAATACATTTAATGTATTATTACCTATTACATTTAAATAAAAATGTAATAGGGATAAATGTATACGTTAACTAAATTAAAGCGCAAAAAAAAAACGTATTCCTTCATGATTTAAAAAAAGAAACATAGTATATAAGATCTCTTGCAAAAATTGCAATGCTTCTTATGTAGGACAGACAGGTAGGAAACTCAAAACAAAGATAGCTCAGCACCGCAATAACATCAATAGAAAAACAGGCAGTCTGTCATTACTGAACACAGAATATAATTTAATCATGAGTTTGAGTGGGATAAAACACAAAAATTTTTTGTAATGAAAGGTATTTAGAAAAAGGATTAATTTCTAAAATGCCAAACATTAAAATTCAAGAGAATAGTTTAAATTTACTAAGTTCTTGCATCATGCTTATATTAACATTTTAAACAAGATTTGATATAATAGGACAAAATTTTAATATGGTTAGATTATCTACATGACAATTATTTACTACATGACAAATATTTTTATTAATGATATATTGTTGTATTATTTGATGTGTCACTTACAATATTTGTGCCTCGATTATTATTGTCTTTTGTACTTGGTTCGATCTGGTTGATATGTAGATCTTCTTAACTTATAATTTGCATTTCAAAACAATCATACATCATGTTTGACGTCCAGTCATGCTTTGCAGCGGGTGAGTTATTGAACTTTTGAATTTTTTCGGTAACTGTCTAATTCTCTCAATCATTCGCTATTTTATTCTTTAACGCTTATTTAATCTAACAGTTCTAATCTAATAACTGACAGTTATACTCTTCAAATATGTAATTGAAGAGGCTCTTCGTGCTGCAATCTAAGCTTGGACTGAATTTATTGCGGCTACTCTCTGTGAATTAACGAAATTGAATGCTTGGACATCGCTGGTGATGACTCGAATGAAACCGAAACGTTCAAACGTTTTATAATTCTATGTAAAGAATTTTAAAATATATTTTATAAATTGTAACGCACGAATTATCGCAGCGTTAGTGCTTTCAATCGCCCGTCTTTTTAGTGATATTAACTAAATTAGATTGAATAAATTAATATAATCTCAAATATTATACAAATATTTGAAAGAAGATGATTAGTTTGAACTGAATAATTAATTCGCACCTAAGTATATACGCACAAGATGCATTACATAATGAATATTAGGTAATATATATTATATATGCGTATACTTACATACGAATTAATTATTCAATTTGAACTAATCACTTTCTTTGAAATATTATCCTTGCAGCTATATATCGGTTTATTGTTAAACGTGATGAAATCTCATTATTATTTGTCCTACAAATTAACGAAGCAATCGCAATTGTATACGAGTATATATATCTTTCGTTAACGTTTCCCATTATAATATAATGGAATAATAAATATTAGGGACTAAGTATGGCACGCCGAGAGAAAATTACAATTTTATATTCGACCAAATAAAAATTGCAAAAAGGGAAAATTAAAACAGCAAAAGATACGTTTTATGTGCATTTTATACGTAAAAATAGTTGATAAATAATGTTTATATAAATGTACGTTTTGCGCGCAAAGAAATAATCATATGAAATTAATGAATAAAATATTTCATGGAATGTTGATAAAGAAATGAGGAAATATATTTATTAAGCCAACGTTAGTAAAAAATTAATATAAATTTTGAAAAAATAATACAAAAATTGGAAAAATTAATTATTTAAACAAAAATCGCATATGTAATTAATTCTCAGCGTCATCAGTTCCACTGCATTCTTTATGGACTCATTCAGAACACAGACAGCATTGAAACGACCCAGTTAACACAAACTAAAAGTAACATAATGTCAATATTATAATTCCGCACTCTATAATGTAACTGTTACGTAACACTATGTGTTATATTATATTTATATTATAAAATACGAAATTATAACACTGATGTCATGTTAATTTTAGTTTATCGACAGTGTTTCATATCTACCGAATTCTTCGCAAATAGTGCACTTTTCATTGGGAGAAAAAAACTTCGAATTGTCCATGGGCACAATTTGAATATACATATAGGTTAAAAAATATTCAAATAGCAAATAATAGAATATTGCGGATGTGAGAATCAAAGAAACAGATCATATATCGATTACCTCACGGTTAAAATAAAACATCTATCGTGTACGCATGTGGGATAGAGATAACTCAAATTTATAAATTATGAGGTTGTTAAATAAATAATGATGTTGCTTAGTTTTTATAACGGTTCATTGCTTACGTAATGAACTTCTCAAAGCGAAACTAGTATCTATATATAAATCGTCTACGTATAAATGAATGAAATTCAAATTTAATCCCGCTATGATTAGCTAATTAATCGTATGGCCGCAAATCATGTAATGAGCAATTTAACATTCACAGTAGCATCTATCAGTAATACTTAAAAATTTGTATGATTTTGATGAAAATATTATTTTATGAGAATCGGCAAGAAAAAAAGAGAGAAAAATTGTAAGAAAAAAAGTTTTCAATGTAATTATAAAAAATAGAATATTGTATATATAGGATAATACTTTTTTCAACATGTAACTTGGAGAATAACATTTCTAAAAATAATCGAACGAGCGACCGTTCGTCATGTAGGAGGCGACAAGCCGAAAGTTATTAGTCGTTAATTATCGGATGTACGTGACACTGGCAGCCCTTTAATTAAATCGTTTTTCCTTTTTGTCATGAAATACTTTTCGCAATTGCAATTTTTCAACAGCTTCATCACTTCCGAATGGAAAACGTGGATACTGAGATATTTTGCGACAGTCGTAGACTCTAAACTTTAGAAGTACCTACTCAAATACAAATATACTTGCATTTATATGGGATATAATCTTCAATTATAATAACGTCTAATTTGATTCTAATATATACATATTAGGAAGAATACATATGAGAGTAGCGTCTAATTGATAATAATTCTATGATTTTATGCCTGATGTGCGTCTGTCTTCTGCTTTTTATTACAAAGACAATCAATAAAAAGTGGAGCTAATATTCCTTAATTCTAATTAACATAAAACAATATTTTTAAAATTAATATAAATTATATCATCTTAGAAGATTACAGAAATGATAGTAGTTCTCATAATTCTTCTTTTGTAGATTACGTTGTCTAATGGAAACGACTTTAACGTTTTTATATTTTATCGGAAGAATGAGCGTGCGCGTCCGGTAAAGACAGCTCTGACTGGGAAAAATCACCGATTCTCGTATATAATTTCGATGAGAACGGGAAAAAGGAGCAAGTCGAGAAGGCTGATGAGAAGATGCACGATATAGCATACTGTGTCACAACGTTGACATTTCTAAAAAATGGCCAACCTTCAACCCCTTTACAGTTTCACCTTTGTCGTTGCGCTTTCGAATTCTTACTCACGTCTACAGGCAATAACTCCCACTCACAGTTATAAGTCTACTGAAGACGGTGGTCGATAAAAGTCGGCTATTTTGTGGATAATTGCGAGTGACGCGTTCCGTCTCCACGTTCGTCTCGTTAATGAAAGACGGATACGCGTCGAGAACTTTCCCACGATGGTAGAAAAATTTTGTAATCTTTCTGGAGAAACATATTCTCTGATTTCTCTCGCATCGTACATATGTTCCATATGTTTGCAATGTCTCTGTAAGTTTCTGTTCATTCGCTTTTACAGCTTTTTCTGGAATAATTTGAATTCAACTTTTTTGTGTCCATAGATTTTATAAACCATCTAAACAATGGATGTTAGATCCGTATTCACACCTCACTTTTATCGATAAAATGCGTACCATCTATTTCTGAGATTCTACAGTATATGTCGTGATTCTATACTATATGTATAAACATAATATATCTCTTATTTTAAAAGTGATACAACTTAAAAACCGATAATTTTCAAGTTATTAACATGAATGAGTTAAATAAACGTAATCTCCTGTCAAACATATTATTCTATCAAGTATAAAAAAATGAACTTTATTAAAAAATAACCAAAATCAAAATTACAATTCACAAGGGGTACTTTTTTTAAATCGTCAAAATCGTCACAACTTAAAAGGATGATTTTTTAAAGGCTGTGAAACGAAAATTACAAAAACGAGATTTCATTATATTAGGAATATATTCTTTCTCTCTACTAAGATTATTTAATTAATCATTAGCTTTTTCTTAAGTTGGAAAATAGTTTTTCTCTTTTCTGGAAAATCTAATTTTTTTATGTTACTCTCTTTAAGTAAGAAAGCAATATATTAAATTCACATATTTATCGATAAAAGTGGGATATAAATATAGGCCAAGAGCTATTTGTTTTTACGAGAAACTTATAGAATTAATTGAATTTTATATATTTATGTACACACGCATACACACACATATTGTATATACATTGTGGATCTCTAAAAAAGTCTTTAAAAACTAGTCAAACGTTACTAATAAAACTTCATATTGCTTCCTATTTGAATATTTCTTTAGTTTATTATTATTAATTAATTTTAATGTGACTCCGCTGAGAATGCATTATAATTTATCACTTACATATATAAATAATTCTATAAAATCTATAATTCTGTGATAAATTATAACACTAGAAGTAGAAATGAATTTTCATTTTAGAGTTATCTTCTTCACTGAATCATCGACTTTGTTCCCCCAGCCCGATGCGACGCTTTTATTCCTAACTGCACCTGTTAAACCGTCAGGAACCTGTTGAAATGCGAACTGTAAATTAAAAGAATCACGTGAGGCATAAACTTAAATATGGTAAATCGTTGTAACTCAATGAACTTTATATTTTCATAATTTCTTAATTTCTTAATTTTTGATCTATGAAAATTTATTTATTTAGGGAAAAAACAAAGATAAAACAGATTTTATTTCTACAATGAAACTTTATTTTTCTTGAAAATACAAAGACCATAATTTCTGAAGATATATTATTTACTTTACCTTTTTTTAGCGAAACAAAATAATAATAATACTTTAATTTTTTATTTCGATTAGTTTGACTTTACTTTATTGTTCGATTTACTTTAAAAGGAAACAAATATTTTAATAACTTTTTATTAGAAAAATAAGTTAAAAATTTTTATTACGCAACTTGTCTCGTTATTGTAGCTTTATCTGTGTAAAACTCAATATTTATGCATACTAAAGTATGTAACAACAAGGTATGCGCTTTTTATTTTCTTAAGAAAGGAAGAGAATATCGATTCATTAATTTTGCGATTGTTAAATTCTTTTTCTAACTTGTAAGCATTAATTAATTTATAAATGTAATAATAATTTAATTAATTTTTCATTGTGCGAGATGTTTTATTACGCAATCAAAAGAAGGAACATTTCACTCGCATTATACTTTTGTTAAAATGTGCAGTAAGCGCATTCGAAATGTTGCAGTTTAGAATTAAAGAAGATAAGCAAGTAACTTCCTATTCGACTTATCTTTTCATTAACTTCGTGCAAGCCGCTTTTTCAAAGCGACTCACAAAGAAAATGAAAACTTTAATTATCATCTATTATAAATGAAGACAAACAAAAAAAACTTGTGCGCTATCATGATTTCTTCATTAACTTCATATAAGCCATGTATGTTTTTGAGAAAGAGACCGATTATACCTCCATTGAGGAAGGTAAGAGTAATCCCCCTCCCTCCAGTCTTGTCCAACTTGAAGTACTGGCATGGCGCGGGCGGAAGCGCAACAGTGGAGAAGACACTTCAAATAGACACGCGGTCGGTCTCCTCGCGCGAGTCTTCGTCTTTCTTACGCGCGCCGGGAAAGTATCGGCGCGAGCGCCTGCGTGCAGAAGCGAAGTATATAGGAGCGTGGTTGCCCACCGCCAGCGTCACATTGCATCCCCCGACGTACGTCCTTCAGCTTCGTCGAAGTCCCGACACCCCCAGTGGCGGTCGGTGCTCCCAGCTCCGAGCCGAGGGATCGGCGCCACCTCGAAGAACGCCACGTCGCGCCCGATCGACCGGGATCGAGCAGACGTCTCGGTGACATCGAGAGATATTCTTGTCTTCCGGTGTCCGATATCAGGGCTGGTCCTCGGGTCAAGGGATATCTTTTGCGCGATCGGATATTGTTACGAGCCGATTTCTCCTTTCTGGAATTCAATCGCCGCATGTCGTAGGCTGAGGTAGCTTCAACGTAACATCCGGCGATAGGATTCAAGATCGCACGCCGTTAATATGGGCATTAGCTTCATTTCGTTGGTCGTGGTGGCTGTGGTATCGATAATTACTGGTAGTTTTGGATGTTTCATCGGAAAGAGGAGTACTACGGATGACGATACTACCAATATCGATTATCCCGATTATTCGCCTAAAAACGAGGATTATCCGGTGAGTAAAGAAATGTTGATCATTCCGAGTTTAGCCGGCACGAAATTTTCTAATACGAACCGGATGTTCAAAATCGTATGAATCACACATGTCGTCATCGTCTTCCGACCTGTGTAAAACAGACATTTCCTGTCCAAAATTGTAACGTTTATTTCTGTCTTTGTCTTCAATATTTTTAGAACGTTTTAATAATAAAAGAACAATATCCAATCGTCATTTTACGCAAAATCTGTTTCCAATATAGGAATGTGAGATGTACGAATGTTCTAGCATTTGATTTTCTGGAAGTTATATTAGAAATTTATTTTTTTATATTTTACAATCATAATCTTTGGTGTAATGCGAAGTGTGTCTTATTAATAATAACACTGTGTATTTTTTGAAATTATAATAATCTGTTATAAGATAATATAAATATATACACAGTAAGTGCAAAAAGTATTCGTATATGGGGAGATACCTTTTTAAAAAACTTATTTTTAAAAAGCAAACATTAATTTATTGACAAAGAATGAAATTGATTCTATATTTCACATTCCTCAAATTTCAAAATTATTTTACCCAAAAAGATGTGTGATAATTAAAATCTATTTCTTAAAAATAAGCGAAAATAAAAAATTGTATTATTTGGATGCACAGAAAGTATTTGTACAATCGAAAAATTCTTCTAAGATCAAGAACACGCGAATCTTTTCTGTTTATATTAGGACAGAATGTACTAATTGTATAAAATTGCTAATTAATACTTATTTTCTATAAATAAGGCTTTTTTTATAAAAATTTTCTTTGTACTTTTTACACTGTATGTGAAATTTACAGATAAAGATTTTATTCCAAAAGAGCAAGTGTGAAAGTAAAAGAAAAAATTTTAAATGGACATTTTATAAAAGTGTAACTCCAACGCATAAAAATGTATATATTTTTTTAATTATTTTTAATTTTAGAAATAAAAATTTACAATTTTATTTCTTTCCTCTTTTCATTGGACGTAATTTAATAAAAATATTATTGTAATCGCACGAAAAGGAAATGAAATTTTGCTGGATATTGTATTACTTAAAAAAGCATTACGTTCATCGAAAACTACGCAAATGCATGAACAGAGACATAGCTGAAAAACATATTATTTACAGTTATTATTTGTATATCTCACTTTTCAATTCGAACTTCTTCACTCTATAAACATTATAGAATCGAAAATGAAGAAAATAAAGAATAAAATATAAAAAGACAAAACTTAGAATAAATTTAAGAAAAAAAATCTCATAAATAATTTATTCTCTAATATTTAGAAAGACAAATATACGTTTTGATTATGTAAGTTTTCATCATCTAGATAAACTAAATAATCAAAAGAAAAATAATAATAAAGACATTGACAATGTAACTTTAAAGAGATTTTAACAATAATTAAAAATGAACAGATTATAAACAAATAGACAAAGTACAGAATAAATGTATGTTAAAATAGTACAAATATGGTGACAATAAGAGATAAATATCGAAACATACCTAAATTTGTTTTTTCAAATTATTAGAGAATAAATTATTTATTATTTCTTAAATTTATTATCAACTGTTGCTCGTATTTGGTTATTGTTCCTCTTAATGCTTTGCAATTAATGAATCTTACATTTATTTTATTTTAATGAATATAATTTCATGAAAAGCTGCATCGAGACTAAGATATAATCGAACTTTTATTAAGAGTAGAAAATGAAAGAGAATAATATCACTCATCATAACGCGACACGATTGTAGAAAAATCAGACTCATAAAAACGCTAATAATAATATAAAACTGTTTCTTTAAATTAAAAAGAAAACGTATCAGAAAAAAAGAGTATGATTATTCAGGAAATCCGTCAAGTGTAACTTTCTATTGGAAATCATTTTTCTTCTTCGCCTATATTCGGAAAGAGGAAATCATTGTTTTTCTTTCTATTATAGTATCTAATTGTGTTACGTTATGACATCAATTCAAATTCAAAAGGACACCGACGAATTCGATATTTGTTTATGTGTCTTCTAATTTGACTTCCACTTCTAGCGCTCTCTCTCTCTCTCTCTCCCCTCTCCCCTCTCATCCCTTCTCTGTATTCGATGACTTTTATTTTTCTTTGATCGACGCTTCTCAAATTTTTTTATTACTGTATATTTATTTTTTATCGCGTTTTTCATTGCAGGAGCGAGAACATATCTATTTTTCGAGGTACTCGCGCTCGGTACATACATTGATTTTTCGCATGTTCGATCCTTCCTTGAATATAGATAATAATCGTAGGTTCGAAGAGAAACACGCGCGATAGTTTAAGGGGTGAAATGTTACGCTCATGGGATTACAATGTTGTACTTTGACGCACAGAAATTAGCAATTTATAAATTTTACGATCGTCCTACGCGACCATAGATCGCACTTTAGATCATTTACCTCGGCCAACTTACCTCGGCTACTGAGATTATTCCTAATAGTCTAGAAGCTGTCTTACATTGTTCGTGGTTGAATATATTGAACATTGTCATATTTTACTTAAAAAAATCTGACATGTTTTATCATACCTAATTGACAAATTTGAATTATTAAAATCTGCCAAATATATCACTGAAACGAAATACGTTCCGAATACGTCCCGAATGTGACATACGAGCTACTTGTTCGTTACAATTCTTTTCACGTTTGTATTTTTACATCCAGTATATTCGTTTTTTCTTTATATTACCGAACATCGGATATCTGCGTATTTTTACGGCGAAGAAGGGTTGCTGGCTACTGACGAGTAAAATATCATAAAGAGAAAAAAAAGTCGGTTGAGAACCGTCGAACCTTCAGTTGTATAATTTTATCACGATTCGATTCGTTGATTTCTTATCTCGTTAATATTGTTATTAAAAGTTTTCTTTTTCTCAGTACGAGTACATTTTTCTTCACCATATAATGGCATGCAAATGTCCAGCGATACAGTAATATATTTATTTAAAGGTAAAAATAAAGGATGTTTTAAGCTACTGTCTTGTAAGTGAAAGTATATTTATTTGACTTGTCAGAGAATTAGAATTTAAAAGAGGATAAGAAGATTTGCATAATTAGATTGAAAGCAAAATTTATTTCAAGGAAAGAAATAAATGGATACAGTTCTTTTCATTTAGACGTTATTTACTAGAGGAAAGGAGATAGTTATGGAATACAGGGGGTTGTGGAATATTACATCTTATACAGTTTGCGTTATATTCTGGGAGCGATCGTCAAAATTCCTTCTTCACGGTCTGCTTACAATTAGACGTATAAACATAGCCACTGGTCATTTTACTGCGTTGTCATAAAAGCATATTAGGTTACATAGCATTACACAATTTTAAAAATGCGTATTCTTTACCTCGTTTTGGAAATATGTTGATATTAATTTTATAACTTCTTTCTAGTTTAGAGACATTGAATGTGGCTTCCAAATAATATAATTGAACTAAATTTAATAAGGAAATATGTGCATATGTCCGACGTGTAAAGTTATTCTTTCTGATTTCTTATCATTATTCACTGTAAGTATTAAAAATTTATATAATAGTATATACGTAACGTGAACTTCTACTATTCATAGATTTTCGATAATATTATATTCACAGTGAATAACAGAACATAGTTACTATATTACTAGCGTTAATAATCTTCCATATCATCTTCCCTTATTTAAAAAAATAAGTTATATATAATTCATTCTTTTTTTCCTCTTCATTTTTATGTGTAAATTATGTTCTTGTTCTATCCAAAGAACTTCTACCTATAATATAATTGGTAACACTATATAGCTAATAAATTTGCACAAAATTTAGTTATATCACGTGTATGGCTGCATTCGGAAACATCACCCTAGTGCTCTCGTATCATCTTATCTTTATTTAACGTTGGGTGAACAACAAGGATAAAATGATACACGAGGGCACTCGGATGTTTCCGAACGCACAGCCAATATCATTAAAAAAACTAATTACATGGTGCCTCCTTTTATTCTCTACTATATACATAAAACATAGAAAATTAATTTGTAATACACCCAGTGAGAAATGATAATGGAATCGATATCGAATCGGCGACATCAGTTTCATTGTCATTTCTCACTGGGCAAAACTTATTAAAAATATAGGAATTTTGTGTGTATGTGTGTGTGTGTGTGTGTCAAGTTTTTTCTTGAATAGTCCCGAAAATGTTGAGTCTTACCACGATTTCATTCAAGAAAGCAATCTGCTACTTTTTGGTCTAGTTTCCTTCAGGATATTTTATTCGACAGACTCAATCTAAAATAAATCATTAGAAAGATGCTATTATAAAACAATATATAACATAACATAATAGTAAAATAACATAAATATCGTCAATCTTTACATGAAAAGAGTTTTATGTTTGTGTTGTTATCGTTTTGTTCTGAAAACAGCAGATTGCTTCCTAAAATAAATTCATAAATGTTTACTTTGACTATGTAAACTTTCTGCCTTCCTTTAGTGTGACAAAACACGTCCGAGAATCATGTTATAAGTTGTTTATAAAGATTAAGGCAAAATTATTTCATATGCAATTTAGCAATTATTTGCAAATGAAATAATTTTTCCATTTACATCTCTTTGATAAAATCATTCACATCTTCAATGTTTTAGCATCACGTATATTTTGCATTTTATAGCACTTGTTTTTATTTCCTCTTACTCTTAACGTAGTAGTGTTTCAAAATTATGTCTCTCCTGTCTTTATTTATATGTTAATTAATGTCACTAACAAAGTGAGATCCAGCTGAGCTGGGTAATAAGCGCTACTTAATTCCTTTCGTAATTAGGAAAACAGCAATATGTTTAATTCTTGAATAGCTATCTTTCTAAATCATTGTAAATTAAATAGATAACAAACTCTGTAATATCTTTTTAGCTCCTATAAGCTGTTGTATGTCTCGTAATGTCGCGTTAATTACTCACAGATTTTTCACGCTCGATTGACTAAAGCGTTCTATGTGCAGCTTATTCGTGAATGCTCTCATGAATCTCATGATTAAGTTACATTCGCTGAGAAAACAGTTTATACGCCAAACTATTTTACACCGAAGAACCGAAGAAACTCGAGCGACATTTGATTGCGACAGTGTATCGTTATTCGTTTTAACGACAAACTACGAACGTCTCGTCCCACTTACACTGTGGAATTATTAACTTCTCAGACGACGTTTCCATTACCTGCTAATAATCACGCTTCGTTAATTCAATCGGCTACGACTTACGACTCTGTTTAGACGGAGACATATTGTCGCACAAGTTTGTCGGTGCTTCATTTCCGTGATCGCCCTTTCGATTAACTCTCGAGTAGCGTCAACGAATTTCCTGGATGTGTATTAATTCGTTCGTCCAATTGCTCGCTCTAATGACGGCGTGATAATATTGTTGTAAATCAAAACATATTAAATTACACATTATTATATACATACTATATACATATACATAATATCAATTGATATAATTAATATAATTATATTAATATAATAATTTATAATTAGTATATATATAAATTTATAAATAATTTATATAAGTAAATATATTATATAAATAGGATATAGGAAATAATGGCAATAACGGTCAAAGCTAGATCT
>NW_017257338.1:831585-850494 GCF_001594055.1 Mycetomoellerius zeteki
TTTATCCTGAAAATATGACAGTCGTGGGACAACATTGTATTTCGAAGAATTTTAATGTAAATCTCTCTCATTCATTAATAAAACTACAATAAGGTATAAAATAAGTTTGATCAATTTTACTGAAGTGCATGGTAAAAATCTTTAAAATATTGTATTGTACCACAATTTTACCATATTTTCAGGTTAAATTTTAAAAGAAAATTCTCTCCATGTAATAATATTAAGAAATTCACTAATGAAGAGAAACGTATTTAATAAAATGATCATTTGTTCAATACTTAAATTCTAATACCCGTATTCATAGTCAGGCTTTATATTTAAGGCTTCCTTAAATTTATCTTTAGATACTTTACGAATTATTTCATTGGCTACTGAGCATCTAAAGATAAATTTAAGGAAGCCTTAAGTACAAGGTCTGACTATGAATAAATCTTCGCAAAAAGATAAATGATATTATAGTCACACACACACACAGGCCCACACATAAAAAAAATTTGGAAATAAAAGGAATGTGGAAAGAATCCAAAAATTTTCAAATAAATTTTCATTTCGAAGGATAGAAATTCAATTAGAATGAAATTCCTACCAATCCTGTTTAAACCATTTATTTTTTGTGGTATAAAAATTAAGTGTTGATTTTATCTGGTGGTATTTTTAAAATGGGTCATTTTTTAATTAACATTTTTTTTAATCATTAAAATAAATATATTATGTGAAAAAATTTCATAGAAGAAAAACAATTAAAGAAAGAATAGCATAATCTATGTATTTAAGTAAATCCATTACGTCATTATTGTAAAAGAATAAGTTCTGTTAAGGTATTTATATCTGTATTTCTTCTCTTCGGCCTTCATTAAAAATGAAACATTTAATTACCTTTTTATTATTTCCATTATTCCAATCATTTGCTTATAACGTTGCATAACGGTTAATTTTTTAATGATTTTTCGTAATATATACCATATAATACTTTATATATATAATTTCCATACAATTCTTGCATTACACTTTGTAATTAAAAATTGAAATTTATACTCTTTATGTTCTTGCATTAAGCTTTAGTATATTGCTTGAAAAAAGATAAATTCTATTTTAGTATCAGGCTGCTCCTCGCCCTGATGAAGTGAATTGCAAGGTTCACGAAACGTTGGCATTCCAAGAATGGATCTAAACGGAGAAAACCCGCGAAACGCAAGATTGTCACATAAATTCTATTTATTAACTTTTTTATTTTTTGATAAGAGAAAATTTATCTTTATTATCAAGTTACGGATACACACACGTTTTTTGTATGTATGTATGTACAATATGAATGTATGTATATATCTATATATGTATAGTAAATAATAAAATTTGCAATATTCATTCAAAGTAATCTTCAGAATTTACATAGTTTAGATTTATGCTTGTATACGCATTATTTACAAAAATTATCCAGCATTTTCTACAAGCTCGCGACCAACCGCGAATATGATTTATGGAAAATTAACAGTTGATCTGCATGAATTCGCCATCAATTAACAATTAGTCTCAATATTTTCGTTATTGTGTTAAATATATAATCATATAATCTCTATTTTCATTTGATAGGAGTAAAGAGCATTTTGATATACGTGTAAGTGTATAGAGACAAAGTCAGGATTAATTAACGTATTTCAAACGCGATCAAGAAGATCGGATCTTTTGCGCTTTTCTATGGCTTTATTGATGAAATCTAAACCTGCGACTTGATGAACTAGATATCTCTGATTAGTATAAATTACGTTTAATTAGTCCGTCGTATCAAGCGTCAAGTAATTTATTTTGGCCTGCGTGGCGAGTTAATTAAATCGCGTGTGACTTATTGAAATGTATTCTGCTAATATCACAGTCGTGTCGAAAATAAACGTGAAAATTCTGAAATGATTAAACGACACATTTTCATGACAGAAGAAATTTATTTCCCGTAAAACAAACGCGGTGTATTTACGTTGTCGACAATACGCATAAAGATGTTGCAAGTCGTGATGCGAATATCAGCGGCATGTAAAATGTCTTTTCCACGATCGTATGCAAATTTATCACGAAAATCTTAAGATTACAATGCATTGCATTTCTTCTTATGCTTTCTAAAATTCCTCAGTGATAAATAAAATTTGCATAATGATAGATTGGCATAACGCGCGGTAGGAAATTAATATAATTTTTCAAAACAAACACACACAATATTTAATAAAGAATATTATATTTTTTCATAGTAGTGTAGACAGTACAAAGTTTTTACTGATATAATTCGTTTACTTTAAATATAGTAAATAATACTTAATAAATTAAGTTTTTGTTAGGTGCGGCGTATATACCGGAGTTATCCTATATAATATAAAATTATATATAACGTAATATAATTTTATTTAATTATATATAATTATATGAAACATTTTTTCACACATACACACACAAAATTATATATAATTAAATAACGGATATAACACTTTACAATAAATGGATTAATTAATATGAGAGGAAGCAATTACCATTTTTGAAGAAAAAAAACTGAATTTTATTGAATATAATGTTGTTTATAAAAAATTAAATTTTATTTTGGACATACCTATCAGAGTGTCCAGAAATTCGCGAATCAGAATATCACAGCAAGAAAGTTCTCGAAAAAATAAATTATAAAAGTGGTTGTCGTTTTTCGTTCTAAGTAGCAATTTTTGAAATATAAGAGTTTAAAATAGGCCAATTTATAGATTACGATTAAACGGAAACCTGTCCGTGAGGCACGCATCGATAGTGTTAGTGGTCGCGCACTTCACACGCTCACTGACATTAAAGAAGTGATCGTGTGCATAACGTCAGTGTAATACCGCGTGTTGCGTAATATTATAATATACTTGTTCCGTATTAATTGATGCTATAAACGAACATAGCGAATAAAGTAAATTTAAAATTCATTGAAATTATATCACTAATTTGTATACAACAATATCAACCGGAAATCGCAATATAAGATTTGGATAATCGTACACTGAAAGAAAAGATTGGCTGCTGCAGCAAATTAGATAGTAAAATATGGCATAGCATTTTTAATTGGCTGCAGCAACCAAAAATTGGTTAAGTTGAAAAAAAAGTTAATTTCGAAAAAAATTATTTTTGAGGTCAAAATGTCCTAATTTTTCTTAAAATAAGGTTAAATAACAACTACAATATAGATTATTAAGTAAATTAAATTTTTTATTTTTTTATTCACATATGATATATAACATATAACTTTTTAGATTTTTACTTTTTAATAAGCCTTAAGCCATAAGAAATGGACCAATTACAGTCAAATATTCTCCTCGCATTCGACTGTAATTAGTCAATTTCTTATGACTTAAGGCTTAAAACACTTATTGTAGATCCAGACTAAGTCTTATGGCATAAGGCATAAGCCAATCAGAGAGCTATATTAGCATATTAGATCCGCTATCTTGGATTACAGAATTTTGAAATGCTAAGGTCAGATTCGGATTCGGCGACCCAAAATTACCCTTAAATACTAGCTTTTCCATAATTCACTTTTTCAGCAATCCCCATCCTCAAAGGATTAAAATTTTTTAGAGTACTTAATATCCACCCTGTATATTCCTGCAACGAGCTAAGTAATATTATTCGTAACTGTGGTTATCACGCATAAGATTGTGCATTTGTAGCTATAGCAAACTCGATAGTGTCAAGAGCCGCGACCTTTGTTGTTCCGCTATTTCTACCGAAGTCTCGTCGTATTGTTTCCGAGTTACGTCGGCGAAGCGTCGGTATAACCCTTATTCTCGCTTTGAATCGCACACTTATCAGTATCCGAAGGAGCAACAATAGCTGTCGGGGAAGGAGAGAGAATCTGTAGATTTCTCTTAAATAGACGAATGAGTGCAACTGAAGACGCCCGGTTATATTTCAGGCATTAAAGTCTCTCACTCCACGTTACGCGCATCTGAAAAATGAATATGTATCTTTACACCTTTGTCATCTCACGATACTAGTTTTTCCGTCGCCGCATCTTGAAAGTTGATCCGCGTAGAAAATCTTACGGTATCAATGTGTTATTCCCCAGATAACTACGAGAAATCCGATATATTTCATTATATATATAAAGGAACGGTTTTGATGAAATATTTAAAAATTTAGCTAGATACTCATGTAGCAGGCTGTCATCAATAGGCATTTTGGATTATTGATGATACGTCACGTCTTTGGTTAATTAATAATGTTTTTAAGACGTAATAATGACGTCATCCCTTTGGTTAATTAATAACGTCATTTATTTATCCATCGTATTTACAACGTCGTACTTATACTAATGTTGGATATATGTCCAATCGACATATTAGTAATGTTATTAGTGATCATAGGCGTATCCAGGAGGTGTTTCACCCCTTAAAAGTGTACGTATAAAAAAATATGTGTCGCTTATTCTTGAAGAATAACATACTAAAAGCTTATTAAAATCGGAGGGGGAGACAGACCATAACGGAGTTGGGTCCCTTTCAGTCGAAAAGTCCTTTACCGTTTTGCAATTTCCGCAATACTTTAGGATATATTGATTTCTAAAGATCACCAAATAAGCGTATCCGTGCGGACTTCCGCCAAGACTATAGTCTTAGCGGAATTCCACACGGATACGCGATAGATGTATACGTCTATCGATTGCGGTCAATTGTCGCGCGGGGATTACCTGGTAAGCGCGCGCTAAGCGCCATAATTCAAGCGGCGCGCCTACCAAGCAGTCACTACTTTCTGTGCAATAAGCGACTGCGACCGATATACTTAGTGGTAGTCCGCGCGGATACATGCTTATTCAGTATTTAGAAATTAATATCTCCTAAAATATTGCAAAAATTGTAAAATGACAAAGGACTTTTTGACTTAGTTCAGTCGCTGTACCAACTCATGAAAGGCGATCCCATAGGTCGGGGACACCCTGTATAATTATATATAATTTTATATAATTTTATATAACTAATATGAAATTACATAATTTTGTAAAACCTTTTTTCTCCCTGGCGGTACAGCAAATGAAAGTATTTGTACAAAGTTAAGAATTAGAGAAGAAAGATGATTTTATAGTATAACGGATACAGGTATCTCCGCCTGTAAGGATCTAGGAATGCACTTAGGTACAGCTAAAGTATTTAGATACTGTATCTATAAATACTTTTATCTAGATACGTTCCATGTATGCGTATCAAAATATCGCGCATGTAACATAAAATAAAGAGAAATTACGTCTAAAGCTTGTAATTTATACGAGTTTTATTTGTTCTCAGGATCACAGCAATCTGAACGTATTTTTTTCAATTGAATCACATTTTTGAATTCTCGTTCCAAATTAAAAAACGTTCTTGCAAAAAGTTCACATGGAGTGACATGGAGTTCCAACAGACGAATCTGACACAAATGGCACTCTAATATTCGTTTTGAATCGGACGCGACATCAAATGTGTTTTCGTATGTGTGCCTGTGTTGGATACACGGATACATGACACATACACACAAGTTGTAATGTTTTAGTACATGTTGGTCAATCCAAATTTGCCCGGATATGTTTCTATTAATTTCCGTTTCAATGCCGACGAAGAATGTGCGATGACCAGAGGAGCTGCGTCTCATTGGCGCGGTAATAAATTTTATGCGACACTAATCGTTAATCGTGGTCTGAGGTTTTATTGAGATTAATACGTCAGCTTAGGACAGTTACAAATTGTCCAGAAATTATCCGATTCTTCGTGGTTTTTCTTGCCACATTTGCCTGATCATAGCAATGAACTAATAACCTTAACTTTAACATAACTTTAATCATTGTTAAATTTCATTTTTACAAAAGATGAAGACAACTCAAAGAAAAAATGTTCGTTAAAATGCCGAGTAAAGTAGTATTCGGCGATTTCGGCACTTTTATTGTACGATCCAAGCGATGGCTATCAATTGAACGTACATAGAACTTGATCAGTTCAGCTGTTATCCGATAGTCTCAATCTGCTCCAAAAGTTCGCGTAAAAAAGGCACGGCAGTGTCGCTGCGCTTGGCTTAGCGCCGAGACACTACCGTGTCTCCAGACATTTGTTGTTCGCCATGTTAAACAATATGATCCTTTTTTAAGACTTCGATATATCCTTTTTTAAGAATTCAATATATTTTACCGTGATCTGTTTTGACTTTCGTGCCGCACGAATACAATTTTATTGTATCACGTACGATTTATTATTAGCTATTTCGTTGTAGAATATTTTTTATTAACATTTATTTTCCGACGTCAAAAAAGTTGATAAACTATTCATCGATCAACTGAATAAAAGTTGTGAGTTTTCACTTTCGATCATAATATAATATGTGCGGTTACAGGCCAGGCACGTGTATTTTAGTAGATTACAGATTCACTCGATACTTTCTCGCGTCCGCACTATGAAACGTAACCGATAGATTTATTGTTAAAAATAAAAATTAATTTGCGTCACATCACGTGAATATTTTTCGTGTTACTTTTATTAATCAAGAGATGATATTTCGCGCCAAGTTCACATGCAACGAAGTTGCATAGACGCTCGTGGCTATATTTACCTAGATACGCAAATTGCCGAGATAAGTGGAGTTGACATTTCATATTTCAGCCATGATGTAAGAATGCATCATGATCTCAGCAACGGCTGAACCGTTTGAGTTCTAACTAGCTGACATTTAAATTATATCAGAAATATTTTAGTTTTCTTTTCTGTACTTTACGAACGAAGATATTGTAATATTAACAATAATATAAAGTTTAATATGTAAATTTTAAGAAACATTCGGTAAAAGACTATGCACGAATATATGTACAGGATGTCCCAAAACTGATGATAAATATTTTAAAGACGGATTCTTTGTAACATTTTAAGATAAGTCTAATATAAAAATGTCGAGGCTATGATAATTTTCAAATATCGAGGCTATGATAGTTTTCAAATAGGAAGAATTTAAAGATTACGAATAATTGGAATTTCGCGCGCTCAGGGACTGGAATTTCGCGCGCTCAGGAATGGCAAAACAGTCAGTGAAGATGCTGAATTTTGTCTTTATCAAAAGCACGTAATTTGAGGAAACATCTTCACACTGATCATCTTGCCATCCCTGAGCATGCGAAATTCTAGCTTCACCATTCGTAATTTTTAAATTCTTCCCATTTAAAAACTATCATAGCATCGACATTTTTGTATTAGACTTTTTGTATTAAAACTTTTTATTACAAAGATGTTAAGAATTTGTCTATAAAATATTTATCATAGTTTTGCGACACCCTGTACATAAATATATATAAACATTCATAAATATATATAATTATATATGAAATATATCTATACATTCTTCTTTCTTTTGTAAAATTACTATTTAGTGTAATAAAAATAATAATAATGAGAAAATATCATAAATAATTAAAAGGATAATTTTCACATTGTTTCTTTTAGAAAAAATCAAGTTTGGAAAAATGTAAAATAAATTGCTCATATATAATTATGTATAATTTTATATATTATATAATGCGCGTACATACGTACAATGGATAGTACCTCGACAGATGTTTTATACAGATGTTATTATTAGGACAAAGCTTTACTTTCACAGATTATGTGTAAGAGTTGGTGTAATATTACTATAGGTCTTTTTAGCTAAAGTTCTTGCACGTTGAAGAGAAAAAGAGAAAAGATGCAAGAAGTTCAGCTAAAAAAAACAATGGTAGTTTAGTTGCGTTTCTAAGTCTGGAAAATCAATTTGATCATTCATTCGAGAAATTGCTTCATTTCAATATTTGTCTTCCACCGCGTCAAATCTACGAAATATAAATCGAACGCTTAATTCCGAGATTTCTATTTCCGGCAATCTCATTATCAGCGGTTTTAATCTTTCTACTCTTTTTTTCCGTGACGATTGAAACATCGTAGAATTGAAATAAGTTCGCGACAAAAATTATACCGAATCAAATTGCATTAAAAATACGTCTTTGAACTTGCTAACAAATGACCTTGTTAAAAAATCAATTTTCGATCACAACAGCCTTTAAATTTGAAATTTAAGCAATATAAATAAGAAATTGTTTACAGAAAATTTAATACATTAAATTGATTAAATAGCCATTAACTATTTTATAAAAATGCGTTAAACATCAAAAGGTAATATTTGTAGAGCTTTATCGATTTGATACGAAAGTTGAACGGCATCTCAAACTATTTCCAGTCTAATATTTACGTTTGCATTGTGCCAACATTTTTTGCTTGATATTCGTAAGAAAGATTATTCTCTAACAATTGTCACATCTCATTATTTAATATAATTTACTAACGACTCATATGCGTTATTTATAAGATACAATACGCGCAAGCACGACGAACGGTAGAGTAATTAAAGGAATTTCGTAATTGCAACTGTAATTGGAATTTCTTTGGGCTAAAGCGCAAATACCATTTCGACAAATGAGAAATTAATTTGGTGGAATAGCGTAAAATAATGTAACGTGTATGCGAAACTTCTAAAATGCGAACACTATTACGGTAAATTAGTAAAGTTAATTTAACGAACTGTCAAAATTGTCAATCAGAGATAATTATTACTGTCGAACGTCGATCAGACGTATTATAAATATAATGGCTCGAATGTTTGCAGCATAAAAATTTGTTTCATATTAAAAAATTTTTTAAATAAATTTTTTATATTATAGTTATTTATTCATGCTCTCTCTTTCTCTCTTCCTATTTCACTCTTCTCTTTAATTCGACATTTGTCTGGTCTCTACGTGACAATAATAAACTCCGCACCGCAGATAATGCTTTTAAGCGACCATGAATGTCGCAATTAAACGTTGATTGTCTAGTCTGGTGTCGCAACCACAATCAATCGTTTTTATTTTCTTTTCTCTTTCGTTCATTGCTTTTGCGAATGGCTATCAATATGTTTTTCCCGCTAAAAATTGTTCCATTAAATGCAACTGTTCAATCGTGCCACAGTTGACTGGAATATTCGATGATTTTCAATCACAGTAACTTTGAAAGAATTTACAATTGCACGTTTCATTGATATGAATCACATACTATTTATTAAGTAAAGATTTAAATCTCTTTTTTTTTAAAAAAGTATACAAGTTTATATAAAGATCTTTATCTTGTCTAATTTGTACCTATATCAAATTTCTAATTTTATCAATATTCTAATTTTATTATTCCATCTTTTTATCTATTTAATTTGCTTAAATTACAAGAAATCAAGTTAAATATTTTAATTAGAAAATTTTAATCATATTGTAGTGATTTAAAAAAATATTCTGCACTGAAAAAAATTTTGGTCATTTTTGGTCCAATGAATGATCATTAACCAAAGTTCGACTTAATGTCCAGTTTATTCATTGATACAATAATTGGAGTCATATAATTACATATTCATGCATTCTTGCAATGAATTCTAGTAATAGTTTTACAACCTAAATCATTATGGGAATTCATTGAACCAATTTTCATTAATTTAATGAACATTTTATTGTATTTACGTACAATTTTAGTTCAGTGTGTATTTTCAGAATCATTTTTATATTTTTAGTATGACTAGTAATTTCATTGCCAAACCGATTTAACAATTAAATGCGAAATTTTTTATCCTTTATAAGCTTTATATTAAAATTAAATGAAGTATTAAGATTATCAAAATTTTAATTACATTGCTACACTGAGAAAAATGGTCTGGCTAGATTAAATAGTGATTCTCGTGGAAAATGGACGAATCAGAATTTTCTTTCTTTACTTAAATTTACTAGAATTCTAGTTGAGATTTAACTATAATTATGATTGATATAATTATTCTGATAAAAATAAGAATTCTAATAGATTTTACCAGAAATATTGTATCAATCAGAATTTCCGATTTCAATTATCTCAACTAGAATTCTAATAAATTTAACCATAAAAATCTGATTCGTCCGTTTTTAACCAGACATTCTTCTTAATAAAATTTAAATATCTAATGAAACTGTCCACGATATTACATACATAATATTACGTAATAAATACGATAATCTGGACGTAAAGAGAAAATCGATATTTTCTTTCTCTTTTTCTCTTTAAAAAGCAAGATTTTAATTAATTATTAAATTTAACTGTCATCATTCTATAAAAAGCTGGAAAATTCTTTATTCAAAAATTATTTGTAAAATAACATAAATAGATCGTTCTCCATCGTCCAATCTAAAAGTCCATAATTAAATTTACATTATTACGATTGTTAAACAAAATTTTGCACTTTTATCCGAATGAAACTAAACGCTTTCATGAATTTATTTTATTTTGTTATATGACGTACGCGAAGTTAAAGCACATACATCAATGAACAAAACGGGATGAGAGCTCTACTATAAGGAAACCGAGTTGGCTAGGCAAATATCGTGGGCAGTTTCATTACATATTTTAAATTGGATATTAAAGGATGAATAAGGACAGCGTGCCGCGCTGTTTGAATACAGGAATCTCTTTCGTGTGCGCGCCAGACGAAGTGTGTCTTACATTGGATAAGTGATTTAATATTTCTTATGCCTTTTCACTCAAAGCTCACGATTTTAACTTTCATTGCACTAAATCCCGATTGCGTGGGCATGATTTTCCATGAAGCGTTGCAGATATAATGGAAGGAAAGAAAAGTGTTCCAGCGATCCTTTGGGAAATCGATCGAAATGAATAAACTAGGAAGAAACTAATGTATGTGTAGGCGTGCATGCGTGCAGGCTGCAATGAAATATCATATTACAAGATGATTGTTTACTTCAACAAACTGCGATATTATAGAGCGTATAATAGAGCACAGATTTCTATGTGGCAATCTCGATGTTTGGTTTCGTGCAACGCAACAAAATTGCGGACAAGAAATTGCAATAAATATTTGAAGAATACATCATATACGTGTATAAGATATCCTAGATTTCCCATGCTTCCTTCCTTATGAGTATTTTTTTAGTCCAAATTACTTTGGCAATTTCAAAGTCCTGTGTAGGTACGTCACCGTAAATAAAATATATTTCTTAATTCTCTATAGCGTCAAACCTCGGAAAAGGAGATTTAACTTGTTGCAAGCGAGAAAATGTTGCGGATATCGAACTTGTCTCTAAAATAGTCCAATTAATAAACGACACCCTACGCACGAGCTAACTAGATCTGCTCCGCACAAGTTTCAGAGAACCTGATACAGTAATATAGATAATCCAATTAACTCTTCTCCTAAATGCTTCGTTACAATAATCGAGAAATTGTAATCTTGTTACAAAAATATGAAATCAAGCGTGCGAAGTGATAACGACTTAATCTGATTTTATAATATTTGACCAATGCTTCAATCAAGCAAATATTATTTGTAATCATTGTGAAGAAAATGCGAATGCATCCGCAACAATTAAACGTCATTTTATAGCGCGACATTGCATTGTAGAGGAAATAGTGGAAGACAGCGACCAGCGAATAGAGCGTGCGAAGAAAAGGATACGTATTAATTATAAAATAGTATCGACTAAAAAAAAGAGAGAAATCAATGTTTTACAAAAGGATGAAGAATTCATAGGGCAAAGAGGCGAGTGAAGAACAGATTAGCTCGGCAAAAATTTACAAAATTTTCCAAGGAACGATTGTAGCATTGAATGTACTAATATAGATTCGTTCTGGAAGAAAAAGATTGTGATCGCGAACGTTAGGCCAGAAACAGATACTACCCAGATAGCACACAATATTTATAAAATATTTACAAAATATTTATAAATATTTGTAAAATTTATTTTAAATATTTTGTAAATATATTTGTGGTATATTAGATTGCACAGATCATAAACATTTTTTGACAAAAAAACAAAAAAATGTGAATTAAGATTTTCTGTAAAACATGAACTAAAAAGATTTCGTTAGTTATGACATAAAAATTTATTATATTATAATCGTTTTAATCCTTTTATTCTGATTTTATTGCAGGTAGTGCCAAAAAGGGCGGCTCTATTATTTGATCAATTAATGGTAGCTCTACAGAAGGTTGTTGATAATCAGGGAAAAGGTTCAGTTGGAAGCAACAATTTAGTTGGAAGTAAAGGTTCAACTAGAAATAAAATTTCAATTGGAAGTACAGGTATAAGCAAGCCACCAGCACATCATTTCCAAGCCGTCAACTCGGAAATCATCCCTATGGTGGATGATCAAACGGTAGCGAATTTGATATTAACTGTTATTCGAAAAAATAGTAGCTCGAGCCACATTGTAAGGCAACCATACATTTCTTCACTTTTCATATTTTTATTATAATTTTACACATTCCTGCAAATAACATTATTTATTATAGTACTTATTTTAGTACTAAAATAAAAATAATTTATCCTTGCAATACAATACTACAGTAAAATTCATACAAAGTGTAATGTGGTTTGAAAGCTCCGCATAGCAACCTCTGCAAGAAATTATCATATTAATGGCGCATTTTTTGTACTTTGATACAACTCAATTTCTTAATAAAATAGTAAAATGTAATAAAATTAATCAAATATAATAAAATTATTATACTAGACAAAATGAGTAATAGAAAAAATAATATGAGAGATTAAGACAGTATGAACACGACGAATCAATAAAAAAGTCAGAAATGTTCGTGCGTGCACCTGTGTGTCATCACTAAAATTTAATTATAATACTACAGCTATAAAATTTAATACGAGTGTATTCACATTCGCATTTTCCTCATTTTCAGATGGATCTGCAACGACGTGGACTAGCCCAGAGTGAGCTCTTCTGGCGCTGTTACTTCAATGCCCTCGCATGCTTTAGGAAGAAGTGATAATGACCACACCGCCCTCAGTTCTTCTCAACCCCCAAAGATCGAAAGAGTGCGCGAAATTTCGTATCATTTCCTCGACTTAGCTGCAACAGCACGACGAGTAGCAGTGCTTTCCTGGCTAGAGTGTCAAGAAAATCAGTGAAGAATCAAAAATGTACAGTAGCACAAATTCGCATGATTATGGCCGGTATTCATAGTTGGATCTTATATTTAAGACCGTCTTAAGTACAGTTTTAAGATGTCATGAACCAAGTAGAGTCGCATTAGCATTTTAAGACATTACTTAAAACGGTCTTAAAATAAGAACGGATTATGAATACCGTCCTATGATCGTATTTAGAATGTTTAATTGATTCTCCTTCAACCGTTTTATTTTTTTTGGCGCGTTAAATCCAGTAAACATGAACTAAAAGTAACATATTATCAATGTCATAATTTCACACTCAACAATGTAACTGTTATGTAACATATGTGTTATATTATATTTATATCGTAGAGTATGAATTATAACATTGTTATGCATCTGTTAATTAATGTTTACTGGGAAAGGATACCTCTGCCATTCTTTTCAGCGACTATATCGTTACACATCGTTGTCTCATCTTCTCCATCACGGATCATATGCAACACATGGAGAACCTATACTTACTCTTTTCCTCTTGCTTAAACGATTGAAGACCTATCCATTAAATAACTCTCTTCAAGCATATCAACCAAAATGAAATAATTTGTTATAAACCTTATGTGAGTTTCCTCGATATCCGTTTTTGCGAGTTACTTCTAGATATAGGTATCCTTATTCTCTATTACATTATTCTTTGTCTTTGATGCTAATTGAGGATGTTTGAAAAATACATACAATTTTCATAATATCGTCTTGTTGCTGATGTTTACGTAAACTGTGAAGATTTAAAGTAGAAACTCTGGTATCGTATTATTTCTTTTCTTTTTATAATTGCGTAATATTAATGGAATTGAAAGGTACCTGATGGTATACTTTTATTTGTTATGTCGAAAACAACATTCTTATGCCCGTTTCCACCAATGTAGATTAACTTTGATCTCGATTCAAACTCTTTATCTTTTTCTAATCTTTAGAACTAGAAAAAGATGAAGAGTAGGTTGAACAGAGATTAAAGTTAATCTACATTGGTGGAAACGGGCATTAATAACATAAACCCTATAGAAGTCAAGAACTGCAAAATTTTAGATGATATTGATGTATTAATTCTTTTTTCATTTAATTTGGTATGATAAAAAAACTATTTAATATCTTAATAGATATTAAATAGATAGAGTAAGAATTTACCAACCACGGCATATTTATACGGCATATTTTCTAATTACACGAAAATGTGGCTCCTGCACAAAACCATGCATCTCAATACTATTATATATGCATATATATATGTAAATATATATGTATATATTCACATTATTGATATTTAAATGTTACAGTAAATCATTTAAATGAAATTTATTCAAATATAAAATAATCTACATAAATAATAAAAAAGAAATGGCTAAAGGCGAGCAAAACAAATGTTAGAATAATTAATATTTATTGTCTAACAAGAAAATATATATACATTTCGACTAACACTGAGTCTTCTTCGTCAGTCTTCTACGTCATTACAAATAACGTACTAAGAAAAAATAATTGAGAGGAAATAATATTGCGTCATTAAAACATACTAAATAAACTATAAATTCGACAATGAGAGCCAAGTCAGAACTAGACAAACGATAAACAAATCCGTTAAATTAATCTCCCAAATCGATCGATAAAAATGTGAAAAGTAAAATGTCAAGATATAAAAATTTGTGTGATAACAAATTTATCATTCCATAGTAGGAATTTTGTTAAATTCAAAAAATATAAAAGTCCAAAAAAGAATGATGTTAAATCAAATCTGAAATGCCAAATAATAAATAATAAAGAATTGTTAAGAAAAAAAGAGCAATTGAATAAAAAAAATAAAATTAAAAACTTATGATAATTTTTTGTGTACAAAAGCGTTAAGTATCAAAATTAAAAGTGTAATTATTGTGTTTTTCAGTCTCATCTTACTTTTTTTCTTATTAATATATTTTTGATGAAGAATCAGTGTCAGAAACTGATGAAGTATTAATTGAAACGTATGTATATTCTCTCATTAGACAATAAATTAACAAGTATTTTATTCGTCTTTAGCCATTTATTTTTTATTATTACTGATTTATTATTACTGATGAGCAATTATCAATTAATGAGCTTTGTTCTCTTTTGTTTATTTTAATTAGCATAGAAATATTTGAAGTTCTTTTTAAATTATATTCATATATATTGTCCGTTTTTAATATTCCGTTTTTATATATATTATCGTTATTATGATATTAAATAAAATATTCACAGATATAAATTATATACTTAAGGGGATGGACAATCATTTCTTTAAAAAAAAAAGTGAAATTGTTCCTTTTTATTATAAAGTTGATAAAATTTGTCAATTTTCTATTTATGTCCACCCTCTAAAAAAAAGCTTTAAGGTATGATTCTTCACACAAATTTATGACAAAAACTTCATATGATCATATGTCCGAAACGACATAGTTTCAAAGATATAGAATATTAAAATTGAAGGAAAAATTTCATTTTTTCCAAAGATTTCGAAAATCATTCGTTTTGATGAAATTTTGTATGTTTTTCGAAATTTTCAAGATTTCCATCTTGAATATTTGTGTAAGAAATCACTTCTTAAAATCTTTTAGAGTTACTTTAGTATCCACTCTATATAAATATGTACATATGCTATTATATACATACAATGGAAGAACATGCAAATATGTTTAAGTGTTTTTTACTGTTTTTTTAATGGTACATTCATTTCATTTTGTCGCCTTTGATAACCTTTCAAGGCACAATATTAATTCGCAATGCTTAGTATGAGGAAACATGTCAACCGCAACAGCCTTTACTGGTACCAAGGGTTCACCAAGATATTGTTTGGAACTAGGTCGTGCTAAGTCAATTAAATTTCTCATGGCAGCACGGGGATCACACGATATGTACACCAGTCTATTCAACTTTTTTGACTTACGCAATGTCAATAGAGCCTTTTGATCTAGAAAAACAATATACAGGTAAGTTATACTATTTCCTTATATCAAAGGTATGAATATTATTTGTATAATGTAACTTACGCAAGCCAGCTCGTGGAGGGTCCACAATGGCAATGATACTGGATTTCGTTGTCCTCTGAATAACAGGCAACAAAATGTCTTCTGCCTTCCCAACAAAAAATTCGCAATTCTTAATTTCATTCTTGACAGCGTTTTCCTTAGCATCTCGTATAGCGTCAGGAATAATTTCCACTCCTAATACTTCACCGCAATACTACAACAATGAACATTATATTTATATCTTTTTGAAAATAAGATAGTAATAATTAATTGCGCTTAAATTTATCATACCTTCGAAAAGCAGAGACCTATAGTTCCAGTACCGCAACATACATCAAGTAGCGCTGTATCCATCGTGGGTTCAGCAAGCTCTATTGCCGCCTTATATAGGACTTCTGCTCCTAATGTATTGACTTGAAAAAATGCTTGAGGTGAAACTCGGAACTTCATTCCGAGTAACGTTTCCTCTATATATTCTGTTCCACTAATATGATACAAGGTATCGCTACTTTCACCGCCTATACTTCTGTAAATTAAAAATATGCAAATAAAAAAATATATATATATGTTGTACTACTATTATATAATATACTTACTTCTTATCTATTGTTTGAAAGTACAATGAAGTGACATGTGCATCGACACCTTTTCCAGTTTCGAAAAATATTTTTAGCTGTGATTTTAACATGTCTAATTCATTGCTACTTAGGTTCTGAGGATGTATTCCTACTATCAACATCAGATGATTGGCACGAGTGGTTCGAGCAGTAACTTGCCTCCAATATCCACTATGATCAACTGGATTAAAAGGTTCTAAGTTTGATTCACGTATAAATGTTTCCAATATCTGAAATATAACATACAAATTTTTTTTAGATCGTAAGCCTATCTTCATCTCAATCATATCTAAAAAAAATTAAAAATTAAATTTTACCTTTATAGCAACTTTCATATTTTCTGGAATGTGACAAAGATCATCGATAGGTCCAACTGCTGTAGAACCTGAAGCATAAGTTGACAGTCTGAAACCAATTATAATTTTGCTCTGTTTGCTGTCTTTACCTGTATCATAAGAAAGAAAAATGTAAATTAAACTTGGCTAGATTTTTATATCCTCATATAAATCTATAAGAAATAATCACCAACTGTAAATTCGCATTTATTTCTATATGCTTCAGTAACATCCGCTGAAAGAATATTTTGTAGTTTGCATGGCAATCCATCATACATTTTTTTTTGGGAATTTATCCATTCTGTCAACGTTTTACTTTCTGTAAGCATTTGCTGACCAATTTTTATTAGGATAGATTTCATCTCCTTCTGCTTGAATTCTAACTGAAAATGTATAACAGAGATTTAATAATAAGTGTAAAAATTAAACAAGAAATGTTCAACATAATTAATTAAAGAAGGACATATTCAGTTAGAGCAAATCTTTGTGTTTAATAATATTTAGAGATTAATACTTTTTAACAAAGACATAGTAAAATCCCTTACTTGGTCTGGATATTGCATGTTCCACAAAGGAGTAGTGATAAATTTGATTCTATCCATAGGGGAACAATTTGGATCCTCTGTGTCAGTTTTCAAACGTTTGTTGTTAGACTCTTCTTCCAATTTTCTTTTCACAAAAGGATCTGGAGCTGGTTTAGCCACCTATGTCAAAGAAAAAGCAAGAACTAAAATTATATATTTATTTTCAGAAATAGCATTTACGAAAGACTAAGAATACCTGTGCGGTAAGTTTGTTGTTTTTCCACAAAAATCCATTTATGGAGGTTATCGCTCGTTGACGACATTCCTCACTTCTGAAACAGACATACAACCAACTGCTGCCTTTCCTGGGTGGTTTTACTTTGCATGATTGCAAATCTAGTTTGTCGTTCAGAAGCTTTTTAAATTCACTAATTCCATAATGTTTTGGTAAACCGCGCACTTCAATCTTGTACTTCTCAGAAGTGAAATGATCTCTATCGAGATAAGCATACGGATTTTTCTCGTTTTCGATAACATTGGAGGTGTCCGTAGCATTTGTGTCCATGGTGGAAGAGATTGACATGGGGAGCTTTTCAACAAGAGGCATCTTCTTCTTCTTTTTCTTTCTTATTGGTCCGGCAGCCAAGCTGGATGATACTGGGTGATACTGGCTACGTTTACACTGTGCATTTAGGCTGCAGCTGTACAATAGATGTCCTTATTTATCCTGTAGGTTAAACAAAGACATCTATCGTATAGGTCGTGGACTAAACGCACGGTGTAAACGTAGCCATTGGGCCGCTGAGGCCTGCGTCGTTTAGTGTAAAAAAGATGAGAGTTAAATTGATTCACGTCAGTGTTGATAACCTAGAAGCAGTGGCCGATCGCACAGATTTCTATACTATGATGATTTCTATATTATTTCTATAATATGAAGAAAATATTCGACTGTGATTAGTTAATTCTTACAACTACAACCACTTACAACTACGCTTATGCAATTGTAGAATGGGCTTTATGCATCATCTACAATATGCGAAGTAAGCTTGGTTTAAGAAGTAGAGTAAGAAATTGACCAATCACAATCGAATGTGAGAAGAATAATCGACTGTGATTGGTCAATTTCTTAGTTTTACTTCTTAAACCAAGCTTAAGCCTGCGGCACACGATGCTTGTTTTCCTGCTGGATTCCTAGCCGGATTAGAATCTTGCCATCGTATTGGCTGCGATATTGACAGTGTCAGCATCGTAGCCAATACGGAAGCAAGAATTATTCTAGCTAGCAATCCAGCAAGAAAACAAGCATCGTGTGCCGCCGGCTTTACTATGTATATTGCAGATGGGTCATAATCTCGGATCTACAATAGAGTTTTAAGTCTTAAGCCATAAGAAATGGACGAATCATAGGCCGGTATTCATAGTCAGTTTTTATATTCAAGA
>NW_017257338.1:850678-874064 GCF_001594055.1 Mycetomoellerius zeteki
TGAGTTGTGGAACTGGGCCTAATGCTCGTTTCTACCAATTGTAGATTAACTTTAATCTCGGTTTAACTTACTCTTCATCTTTTTCTAGTTCTTCTCAAGAATTAGAAAAAGAAGAAGAGTAAATTAAACCAAGATTAAAGTTAATCCACATTGGTAGAAACAGGCCTAAAACCGGAATATTGAATATTGAATATTGAATATTGAGATTGAAGATTGAAAGAAATTTGACCAATCAAAACAATAGGAGCTAAAATTCCTTTGTCCTCATTGGTCAAATTTTTCCGGGCTAATTCCGGCCTAAGTCGGCCTCACCTTGCGAAACTTTTGGAAACGATAGAATACTACTTTCGCCGCGCAGTAAAAGTTGAATTGAGTTCAACTTTTGTCCGCGGTGGAAATTATATATCTATTACTTCCAAGCAAGCGGGACGTTGATTGGCTATCGCGCCAATTTCCGCTGCGCGGCAAGCGTTGCCGCGTTCTGTGTGCAGGAGCCATAAAAAAGTACACGCAATGGGAACAGGGAATAAGAGATTTCAATCTCTCAGAAAGCATCCATTCTAATATATATATAGTTCTTGATAGGTTGAAATTCGTTATTTCTTGCTTCTATTGCCTGTTCTTTTCATTGTGTTTCCAGCTTAAACTTTGCTTATGCAAGACGCCATCTAAGTTTATCTTTGATTTTGAGAATTATAGTATAAAATATGTCGCCGTCGGTAAAATATATTTTTCGATTGTATTTCTCAAATCTTTAAATGGGCAACAATTGATACGACGAAAAATAACCAAGCGTAAAAACCTCATCTTGCCGTTTATTTATATTTCTCCCTTTTAATATCACTTTTTTCATATTTTCTAATATTTTCTTGTTGACAACATCGACAATATCGAAACCGTTTCACTGTTTTATCTCTTTTTGGAGCCGGCAAGTAGCGCTGTTACCAGCTCATAGCGGTCACGTCTGAAGTTTGTGACAATTGTGACGTCATAAAGGGAGGTTGATAAAGCCGCTACGCAGTATCGTTGCGCGCAGTTCCGTCTTTGACTACATCCGTACCTTGCGATAATAAGTGAGAAATATTTCGTACGTATACTTTTTATTATTTCTCACGATCTAAGATCAAAGACATAACCTAATATAAGGATCACACAGATCCTCTAAGTTAGATAGAAAATAGTCATTAATAAGAATATTTGAAATAGTGCGCGCACGGGCACTTTGGGGCGTAATCTTTATCGTCGTCTAAAGCCGGCACTGGCGAAGAAAAACTGCAAGGGGAGAGGGAGGAGAGATAAACGGTCGGTGGCGAAGTGTGGCGAGTCGTGGTCGGCGCCGTGCCTCGTCACGAGTGCCTCACACATCGAAATCGGGTGCGGGTGTCGCGCGGTGAGTGTCGACGGGAGTCGGGCTCGTCGTCTCTTATGGACGTTTGGTTCGACGGCGCCGTGCGGACACGACGTGTCTCCTCGGGGCCCCGGCGATTTAAGTGGGCGGGGTCGTGAGCACCATGCTCGCCGTACGGTGAGGGACATGGAGCGACCTCGGTGTTACCAGTGGTGAGCTGCCGTCGCCGCCGCCGACCGATAGTCGGTCGGTTTTTCTCATCGGAGCGTTACGTCGCTACGCCGCGCGTTGTATTACATGGCCGCGACTCACGCGTCAGCTACGCCTACAGCTATGACGTCCCTCTGAGACGAGAGACGGAGAAAAAGAGAGAAAGAAAGAGACTCCTTGCAGTACGCTCTTTGCTCCCCGCGGCTTCAAAGGTAGGAATTTTTCTATCGAAATTTCGGACGCGCGCTCTATGTCTGTCTCTGTTTATCTCCCACTCCTCTTGTCCGTCGCTCACACCTTCAGTCTTCTACGCTATGCCGTTGGTCGCTACCTTTGCCGATTGCTCTCTTTATCTCTCTATGTGGCTTTTCCTCCCTCTCCTCCGCATTCTCTCTCTCTCTCTCCCCCTCTTTCTTTCTCTCGCTCTCTTTATCATTCTTTATGTTCTCTTTCTTCTGTCACTCTACCACCTCTATAGGATCTTCGACACAGCCGCCGATTCGCTCGATTCGTCGATGTTGCTCGACGCGTTTTTCCGGAGTTGGAGGAATTAATACCGAGATACCGTTCTCTGGTGGGTTTTTTTTAGATGTAACGTATATATGCGTCGCGCATCATGCCCTCCTTTACTGGAAGAGTCGCCGCTGTGTTCAAACCTTTCTCCTCCCTTTGTCTCAGAGAACAGTAGGCAGGCAGGCATCTAGCATAGTGATTTTTTCCATGATAAGAATATCACACGTGTATATCCTTGACACAAGAATCAACATATAACCATAATATACAATAATTTGGAGTTTAAGGAGGAAAAGAAAAAAAAATTCATTACACACTAAAGAGGATCGCTCTGCACGCTGCACCTGCGATGTGTGTTTTTCTATCTCTGTCTGCCTGTTCCCCCCCCCCTCTTCTTTGCCTTCCTCCTTCCCCTTTCTCTTACTCCTCCCTTCCATTCCAACGTACATCTGATCCTTTTGTCTGCCGAACGAGATATATGTGTGTACGTATGTGTGTACGTGTTGCGCGCGCGTATGTTATACCGTACGTTTGTTTGTATACAAATATCCGTTAAACGCGTGCGTACGCACATTACGTACGTACATATATATAGGTACTCGCGGTACTCGCTCATGTAGGTACTCTGTCAAATCGGTGATTGGTAGAACCGTACGGTTCTGAAAACGTCGCGGCAGCGTTCCTAGAAACAAAGGAAAATTAATGTGAGAAAAAACAGATATGCCTAAAACGAAATTGGATTCGCACGTCTTTTTCGTATGATTTATGTGGATCAATATTTAACGTGAATATAAGAAAAATCAGCGAAACATTTTAATCAATAAGTCGAACATCTACTGATATAGGTGAAACGAGGAATTTGAATTCGAAAGAAAGTAAATCTAAGATGGCAATTTGAAGTCGAAAAGTACGAGTTTTATGTTTCTCTTTTTTTACAAAAAGAAAAATCTTTTTGAAAATGTTACATCTTTTAAGATATACGGAGAATCTTTTGGAATATCTTATCCCGAAGAAATTTTTAGAAGTTTTACGTAGCAAATTAAAGTCGAGAGGCATAATTTTCACTTTTAAAAATGATGTCAAATCTTTTGAGATACACGAAGAAAGTAGCAATCCAAGTAATTGATACAAAGTAGAGATATATTTTAATTTTTTTTAAAAGAGGATAAATTTTTTGAGATAAACGATAATAACTTATATTATTGAAATGCTCTCTAAATCTCTTGGAGTAAAAATTGAGCCAATCTTGAAAAAAAAGTGAGAACTGTTTACTCTTGAACAAAAAAGTGGCAGATTTTCACTCTTTTTTGGAATAAGATTTCATTCTTTTTTAGTGAGATTCACTCCAAAGGAATGAGATCTCACTCCTTTTTTTGGAATAAGATTTCATTTCTTAGTGACTTTCACAACAAAAGAGTGAAATCTTACTCCAAAGAATGAAATCTCACTTCAATAAAGAGCGAAAATCTGCCACTCTTGTTCAAGAGTGAAAATATTTTCATTCTTTTTTCAAGACTGGCTTGATTTCCAATTTTTTTGGAATGAGATTTCACTTCAAAAGATTTAGAGAGTACGATTTTTAAAAACTGAATAAATGTAGCTTATTGAAATAAATCTTTATTAATCAATTTACAATTATGTCTCGCTTAAAATCATTCAATAATATTACTCAATAGTATATCTCAGGGCCTGGATGAATTTCAAAGATGTAACAATAAATTTTCGCTTTCAACGACGCAGTATTTAAAAAGAGACGAAGAGAATAAAGAATTCTTGCGTGACGGACATTTGTATTAATATAAATATTTTATAGACGATTAGTTAACGACGTAATACATTGTAAGTAGCGGTTAATATTGATTTTTTTGTGATATTGAAGATGACCAGATATATGGTTGAAACGTTTATCAATATATGTAAATTGAATTAATATATAATTCCATTGTCACCTTGTGTTGGCTTTTATGCTCCTTTATCGATCAAATTTGACTTGTTCGGAAGCCGTTATTTGAAAAGTTGTTAAAATAGAAAACCGAATTCTGTAATATCAGCCTGATATTAATATATTATTATGTATAACTTAAACAATCACCACAGCCATATTGAATCGTGACGTCAGAAGCGAGAAGTGACACGTTAATTTTTATTACGTGCTATTTGTAAATAAAGACAATTTGGATAAAGCGAAATGATCGCTTTAAAACAATTGTAAAAATGGACGAAAGCTATCCTTATCCTCCCTGAGTCAGTAAATAATCGTAAAAAGTGATAAAAGGCATGTGTAAGTAGGCTACGCATGTGCATTAAATAAAAGCATACACGTGTCTCTTTTTACGATTATTTACTGACTGTCAAAGAGAATAAGCATAGTTTTCGTCCATTTTTACAAATATTTTAAAGCGATCTTATCATTTCATTTTATCCAAATTGTCTTTATTTACAAATGGCACGTAACAAAAATTAACGTGTCGTTTCTCGCTTCTGACGTCATGATTCAATATGGCTGTGATGACTACTCAGGAGTTTTAAAAGTGAAGTCTTTTTAAATGTAAAATTGAAGCACTCACTGCAAAAGTATTTTAACTACGAAAATTCAGTTTTCTATTTTGAAGCGTTATTAACTTATAAAAAATTATTAATGCTTTAAAATAAGAAACCGAATTTTGACGGTTAGGCATTTTGCGGTAGATGTCTCAAATATGTCAATATTTAATAAGCGAGTAAATGTACACGCGGAGACACAAATGTCTTACCATCCGAAGTTGCATGGCGTATCGGAGAAGGCATGAAAAGACATGGGCTGCGTTCCATTTAACTCTCACAACAGAACGCTCGTGGAATCATTTCATCCTTGTTGTTTATCAAATGTTAAACAAGGACAAACGATGCTCGCGAACGTCGCGAACGTTAAGTGGAACGCAGCCATGGTAGACGTTTGTATCCCCGTGCGTGCAAGGGCCCCGCCATAGACTTATAAGATAGACCCAGCATGCCCCCATAGGTAGAAGTGAAGCTGACATAAGAGTAAGAACAAAAACAACGGTGAAGTATCTCTATTCTTCTCCATTACTGTGAATATGCGCGCGTATGAGAAGGATAGAGATTCGCCGATGTTTTGCATCTCTTGCCGTTTTGTTGGCTTCACTTCTATCATAGGGGCATGCTGGATCTATTTTATAAATCTATGGGCCCCGCATGATGTGTTCTGCTCTTAAGCGTGCGATTTTCAGACGTTACAATTAGACAACTTTAATCGTTTATAATTTGAAAACTATTGTAGCCTCAATATTTTCGTATAAGAGTTTTTATTTTAGTATGTTCCACAAAATCTGTCAGTGAATTGGCATTTGAGCATTTTGGGACACCCTGTACACCTGGCGCGCATTTCTCATCTTTGTTTCGTCAGTCGGCACTCAAACGCGTCTCGTGGGTTTACGTTGTATTGCGACGTGAAGTATGACTGGCCGGAATATCGAACGCGATCGAACAAGACTGAACGATCAGACGAATTTTTTCCTACGCAACGGAAGTGGACAAACGTAAACTGATCTTGGCAATTAACGGTACATCGCTGGTCGAGTATTTAAGCTGCTGACCCTTTAAATCTGTATGCCTGTGACGCCCTTCGATCGATTCGCGCGCGCCCATGTGTGTGCATGTGTGTGAGAGTGAGTGTGTGTGTGTATATATGTGTGTTTGTGTGTACACCGGCCGGGAATTACGTTCTGCATACGGGGTGTCCTCTCAACCAGGAACGCTCGACGATACTCCGATATTGGAGATGCTATCGACAATTTTCCATTGATATTTTAGCACATCGAAGCTTCGCGAATCCGAATCGATAAAAATCTTGATGCAAATAGATGCTCTTCTTTTTCTATTTTTCTTATTTAACGGCTAATTACGATTGAAACAGATTGTTTAGTTTATTATATATTATACTTTTCTGGTTTATTATCATTGCATTATCATTTTGGGAATGTAATAAACATTTTCAAAAATAACAAAGGTTTTTTAATATCTATTAATGGCCTAGCAATGCTTACGTGAATAAAAAATATTGGTATTTTTCTTTAACATAGGTGTATCAGATGAGTACAGATTTGGACAAGTTTGATGTAAATTTTATCTTTATGATGAATTTTTGATAGTTAATCTAAGCAATTTCATTATTTTTAATTAGTAATAATGAATCGAGATAAAAAGCCATTTTTGTAGCTTGGCTTTTAATATCTGCGGTTGATAGGATATCCGGTATACGTGCATGTTATACATCCTACATAAGACTTATCAAATTGACTAATGCGTCACAATTTTACATGTAGAGAATTACAATCAAATTATTAAGTTGAAACGTGCTAGAAAAATCTGTTGCGATTATATATAATTATAAAAAAACTGTAAATAATTGATTAGTTGATTAAATTAAAAGGTAATTACAGAGTATAAATCGATAAGATATTTGCAAGTGTATTTTTTAAGAAATCGCGTATAAAGTAAGAGATGCGCTAAAAATATTTGAACTTGATATATAATCATGTTTATATTCCTCACTGGTTAAATTTTATCTCATGCAAGCATACACAAGCTATTTAGCTGCAACGTATTGTGCGACAGAACAGTAGAATTATACGATGTGACAACGTATATACTTATTGCAGAATTCAAAATTCGATTTGGAAAAAGATGATTCTTTTCACCGATATTTAGGATTTACGATCCGTTGTTAAATCGCTAATTAAAAACGCACTTGGGAATACAAATTAAAAATATATAAGTAAAAATACAAAGTGACAACAAATCCGGGAAGTCCGGTGGTCGTTCTGTGCAGCGCATGTACTTATAAATGCATAGAATTTTTCAATAGACAGACCAGAAAGACCGATGCACATAGTAGCTTTTTCCAAAGATTTGTCTAGCGGTTCGTTGGGTAAGATACAAACTGTTCAACTCGTAACTTTGTCGCTGTTTTTCTGTAATTGATATTAATCGATTCGACAATTTCACTGTTGAAGGAGAAATATAAAGAAGTATATAAAAATGTACGCGGTTACGAAAAAAAAATATATTTATAATTTTCTAGATTTTATGAATTACATAAAAAATATATTTTATTTGACAACAATTGTAAAACTAAATACATATAACATTCTAGTATTTGTTACTATGAAAATTGACAATGCATTATGTATGTATTTTTACTAATTATATTAGTAAAATGTTAAATTATTAGTACATATAGATTTATACAATGGGTGTCCCAAACTTTTTGACACATCGCTTGTAGGCAGATAGAGACTAAACTGTCAAAACAAGACATTCATGTATATATATGGTTATTTACACAATTAACCATATAATAATGTAATAATAAAATATATTCACTAAAGAGTAATATAATTTTGTATTGTAACATGATATGAGATTTTAATGTGTGCCAAGAAATCTTAAGAAAAATATGTGATATTCCAAGATATGTTTTCATAAAAAATTTTTGAAGATATAAATTATTAGATGTAGTCTAATGAAACAAAATACTTCACCAAGAAAAAGAAATCATACAAAAACGAAAAAATATCATCAAAATAAAAAGGTATTTAATACAAAAAATTTGATGCTTGAATTGAAAATGTAGTTAAATATCTATGTTCATAATTCATAATACTACAGAATTATATTATACTTTATTAAATATAATCTTAGAATTCTATAATGTATATAATTTTATTTTAGTTACAAAAATAAGTGATATTATTTTTTTAAGAAAAATTAATATAAATAATAAATGTAATATATATATTTCGTTAATACTTTTTTTTAGAATTATTCTCTGCTTTTTACAAATATTTTATAAATATTTTTAAATGTATTTTAGTATAAAGGGAAACATATCTATAACATTTTTAAATTATTTTAGTTATTATTATTTATGTTATTTAGTTTTTAGCTATATTACTTTTAATTTTTTTGGTATAATGAAAAGATATCACGTTTTGTACAAGTTTTTTCGCGTGAATATGATGTCTTTTTAAATTATTTTAGAAAAAGTTATATTTTTAAATTATATTACTTTTGTAGACGTAATAAATAGATATTTTGTAAGAAATGCGTATGTTATACATGTACAGAATGTTCTAGAATGGATGAAACAAGTAGAAAGAGGGTGATTCTACATGAAAAATAAAAAATATTAAATAAAAGTTTTTTATTAAGGCTTTATTTGTCAGAAAGACAATTTTAAATGTTCATCAGATACACGTGCGTGCATTTAATACTCATTTGTGGTTATAACTATTACTAATACCAATGTGTCGAACAATTGAAAGAAAATATCAATTCAGTTTTTGAAAACTTAAAGACATAAAACACGTTCGCGCGAAAGTATTCGTACAAGTTTAATATAAAGACACATTTATGTATATACAATAATACGAGCAATTTCTATAACTGTTTTTAAGATAATGAAATAAATTCTGAAGAAGTAAATACATCTTATAATCTTTGAAGTATCCTTTTAATACTTATCATGTTTATAACTACAAATGCGTGTTAAGTGCATGCGTACAAAAATATTGAAAATTGTTTTTCTAGAAAATGAGAAGTCTCGTTTAAAAAGTTTTATTCATCATTTTTTTATTTTCTCATGTACGTACACATTCTATATATAATAGAGTTTCTTTAAATTTGATTTCTTTAATTTTGACATTCCTATACATATGTACTTTCATAAATATTAATGTTTCTTCTATATTATAATGCTAAGCAGCTCTGCTAAATGATATACATATATCCGTATGTATATGCATAGTGATATTTGACAGCTTACAATTAGTTTATTTGCGCAACTGCGTTCGCGCAAATAAACGGCGCAAATAAATTGGCTTGTGCTGTGGTAAAGGTATTCTATATAATTTTGGAATTTCGCTCTTATCTCATAATAGGTTCAAAATAGGAGAGTCCCGTTAGTTCACATCCTGATATGATAGCACACATCGATAGGTACTTTAGTAATTTTCCAATATATCTACACATACACACACACACATGCACGCACACAACATTATCAATGAGAATATTTTATATTAAATTGGTCAGTCAACGATGTGGATAATGGAATTTCTTGTTCAAAACGAAGGAGGTTCTACTATATACATACATTAGTATTGTCCAAGATTTTAGATATTGGCTTAATGTTACGTGTATTGTCTTTCATTTTTCTAATGAAGATAAAAAAAGGAATGAGTATAATATATAGGCGTAAACACCTACACACTTCACGTGAGTGCCCAAAACAATACAGTTTTTAGTTTTATACAAAAATTAATTCAGTAACTTTATAATTCCTGGAAGAGAAATATGTGTATAAAATGTATAATATTAACCCTTTAAGGGGATCCAATATGGCGTCTAGAGCTGTCAATGTTGTGATAATATTTACTTGATATAAAAGTTTTGCAATCTATATTTACGAAATAGTAGTCCACAGACTAATAGTTTACATGAACAAACACTGTCAAGTTTTTAGAATTAAACTAAATTAGCCACTTAATTTGATACGAAAATGCGCTATAAAAATTTATATAAATGTATGAGTGTGATATTGTAGTAATACATAGTAATATATTATGATACGCGTATGTGTGTAAGTCGATAAACAGATAACTATAGAATTTTCTTAATAATAGAGTCAGAGTCAGATGTGACCCCACTGCTTTGTTAGTCAAAACAGTTTTTTGTTTTACTACAATTATTTTAAGTCAGTAAACTTTATTGTATTCATTTTTTTTCATTTATAAATAAACAAAAGAAAAAGTTTTATGTTATTATTTCTTTTTTTACCTATTTTGTATATTAATTAGATGAAACATAAGACACAATATATAAAATAGAATCAGGTTAGATTCGATCATCTTCCTGAATACGTTCTGAAAATCCACAATCATTAGGGGATAATATAATGGCACCTGAAATACTGTTAGAAATATCAAAATTTTTCTTTTACAATACTGGGAAGACAATCTTTTTTCCCGTGTTTTTGTATTAATGTGCAAGCTACGATCTAAATACGATGATTTACAAATTAATATTCCTACATTTTCCTAGTTTATCTAATTTATTTATTATTCTTAAAAAAAAATATATGTATGTGTGTTTTTCTATAATACATAGTTGAACTGTTATTCATTCTCAAATTTCTAGTTACTGATACTTTCTTCTCTAAGCGCAAGCGCGCCCGTACATATATGCTCGCGTAAAGCACGGCAATGTCTCGCGCCATGATGCTTCGCTTGTCTTAGCGCCGACATTACCGTGTCTCCAGATTTTGTGTTTATTATTTTTTTATTATAAAACATTGTGTGTAAACATGTTTATGATTAATGTTATACTTAAGTATTATTGCAATTAATTTTTTTAATGTGATGTTAAAAATATCTGTAAACGCGATAGTTAATCAACTTATCGTAAGAACAGAAGATTGATTGATTACTACGTCGCTGTCTTTCTTCTTTCTATAAAACAAATGTTTCCTCATGTTGTTTGCATGCGTTTTTTCTTTTTACAATTATCGATGTAACAACAGTCAATATTAATTGCTTTTCTAGGATCATGTATAGTCGAAATTTGAAACAATATTTTTTTCGATGATATTTTTTAAATGAAAATTTTTTAACTTGGCTTTGTGCAATATCTTTGTTCATGGAGAAGAATATACATAGAAAAAGAATAAAAGTACTTTTATTATATAACAAAAACCCCAGTTAATGATTGAATCCATAACAAACTTACAATCAATATATAGACATGATAATTACGTACTCTCAAGTTGTCGTCTCGCATAAAGATATACGATCTATCTCGCCATTATATGTAAACTGAGCTCAAAACATAACTATGTCTCTTGATTAATATTGTAATACTGTAGTTATGTATTAATTGTACAGAGTGTCTCAAACTTTTTGAAATTTACATCGCTTGGACAGGTGGACCGAATTAGACTGAGTTGAAGAGTCCTTTCCATTTTACAATTTTTGCAATAGTTAACGAGATATTAACTTCTAAAGATTGTCAAATAAAGCCCAGTTTTTCATTATCTGGTTAACTTGTGGTTAAGCTTAATCTGATGTTTCAACCATTGGGCTTCATCCGACATTTGAAATCCATTAGATAAAACATCAAGTTAAGTCTAACACAAATTAACTAGGTAATGAAAAACCGGGTCTAAGTGGGTAAAATCGATGCATAAGACAACTTTAAGATATCTTTCCGGGTTTTTTATGAACTATCTTAAAGATGTTTCTTAAAGAACTCTTAAAAATATTTTAAAGTTATTTTATGCGTCAATGTTAAATATCTGCTCGTTGGGTAACTACAAAAATATTGCGAAAATTACAAAATGGTAAAGTAAAACAAAATTTACAATATACAGGGTGTCCCAAACTTTTCGACTCAATCCGCTCTACCTCTGCTCACAAGTGTTGTGTTAAAAAGTTTGGAATATCCTGTATATTGTGAATTTTGTTTTTCTTACAGGGATATAATAAACACATCACTTTTTTGTAAATTGTAAAATTTTTATCTCGCTAGTAGAATTGTATTGTTTTAAATTGTATATTAAATTGTTTAAATAACAATTTTTTTGTGAAATACAAATCTTATACGTCTTTGAATCAAATATTACGATTTCTATAATAATAATATCAGTATAATTAGTATATTTTAAGACATAAATTTTAGTGTTAGAACTTTAATATTTATTATATTTTTTCGTATATCGAGGAAATCATCAGCTCTAAAGAAAGAAGAAGTTTTATTATACATAATATAGCATACTAGTAGTCGTTTTTTGATCTTAAAAGTCGCAAAATTAATGAAGGATAAGAAAGGCTTAGAGACAGTCAGTCAACTTTAAGTTAGTAAGAATCCAAGAATTCCGATTATGCCTTTGCGTAGCCACCTTGGCGTAGCCACCTTGGCGTTTCATGTCCGTAAGGTGGTTTCGACGAAATAGCCGAAAAGTTGGTAGAGCCGGGACAAGAGAGATCTCTCTCGCCCTTTCCGTAATACGTTATACAAAGGATACCTGAGCTTTCATGGTAATCATTATACAGTAATCGATATATCTTCATCCACTTTCTGAGAAAACGGGTTCGTTGCAGGACTCAGTTCGCCAAGTCGGCGGAGGTTATTCATTTGAACCTTGCAAATTATAAAAGCACTCGAGATTCTAAAAGTTTCATGAAAAATAGGGCTTTTGTAACGACAGTCGCTCATAGATGAAAATTATAGATGCGCGGTGTGGCGCGCGTTCTTCTCCCACTTTTCCTCATCGTTCTTCTTACATTATGGAGCAAATTATAAGAGCCACTTTACGCGACGTGGACGCGCTCCATGTTCGTTGCGAGCAGCGTAATAATTTAGCGGACGATGAATTTCCTATGGGCGCGTCGATCGTCTGCGAACTCTCTGCGAACTTCGGTGCGATCGAACACCCCCGCGACATAACCGTTGTTCTTTTGAATGAAGCGAATGCACCGGTGCGCAACGTTCCATTTGTGAAAAAGGGTACTAGAAATAATCGATAGGCTTTTGTGTTAAAACATGAAACTTGATGGATCAAAGGACGCGCAATCAAGATTTTCGAAGGAAATATACGAGAATGAGTAATGGCGTCTTCAGAAGATGTAGTTATTCATTTATTTATTCAGTTGACATAGAAAATTTCGTGTTTACTAAATTTTTAACACACTTTGCGTTTTACAAGACAGTATACAACATATACAAATTAAAACATCGATAATATCGATGGTTCAATATATTTTGTATTTATAATATCGCGACGCGCGATACGTGTATATACAATTTATACGTATATATACATATACAATTGTGAAATACTTGTTACATCTTACTCGATTTCCTTCTATATCGAAAAAACAAAGAGAGGGGAGATGGGAAGGAGAGAGGGAGAGGGAGGAAGAGAGAGAGAGTTCCACACGCTTTCATCATACAGTAACTACGGCCCTGCACGACGCTTTGAAATTACAAAGCACCCGCAAGACTATGAATACCGCGTCCCGGAATTATTCGAAGCGACGTTCCCTTCGAAGTCGACCTGTGCAGCCACCCTCTTCCTCCTACCTTTCCTGCTCTCCCTTCAAGTCTCACCTGTCTCTGAAACGACGAACTCTCCGAAAGCGTATACGAGCACGCTTGATGCACAATGGTCCAACTTTACGAAGGCTTGCTTCGAGAGAAAAATTACCTTTAAGTTTTTTGTATAAAACTCAATAACTTTTGTAGTATTAATGTGTCAATCAACCCAATAAAAGGCTGAGGCTTTAATTAATTCAACGTTCTTATATCCAAAGATACAAATAATTTTATGTTACTGTCGCAGACCGTATAAAAATATATCGTAGCACATCATTATTGACTTTAATAGTACAATTATCTTTTCTACGTAGGGGATTCTAAAGTCTGTATGTTTTGCCGATTATTTTTCAATTAAGTAGATATTTGTCTAACTTTACACCACAGATTTAAAAATCCTTTTCCACAGTTAAAGTAAACGATAATGTAGTCCAAACCGGTCGCCTTTATGCCAAAAACAAAAAAAATTGGAAAATTATATAGTTTTAATCGGCTTCTGACGTCGACTTATAACAATATTTGCTTTATATAAAAGTTGTATACTTTGTACATATAAAACAATCTTGATTTGAACTAGAGATTGCATAAATAAACAATGTTGAGTTTTTAGAATTACGTTTAGATCCCTAATATGAAAGATTAATTAATTAGGAAATTTGTACGTATGTGTATTACGTACGATATTGATGTGCAGTGATGTGTCAATGACATGTAAATCGTATGTGTGTAGATCCTATTGAATTGGTAAACAGATGATTTTAGGATTTCCTTAATAGGAAATTTAATAGAAAATTTTTATTTTTTATTATACTTTCCGTGAGTTGATTCACTGTTGAGTCTGAGAGTTCTGAGAGAATATTTTATATAAGTTGTGATCCATAAGAAGTGAAAAATTGATTCCTATGTTTATTCATAGCCATAAGAATACATTATAATATAATGAATATTAAATGATAAAATAAATTTTGTTGCATTTATATATGAAACTGAATTCTTAGAGTTAATTGCAATGTCTTTAAGTTTTTCGATTGTATCGGAGCGTATATATTTCTTCTTTATGGTTTTTTTTAGCTTTGTGATACGTTACGACAAAAAGGGATTCCGCGATCCGATCCTCGGCCCTGGACGGTTCGCTGTTGGGCGAGAAGGTACCCTGCTCTAAACCCGCGCAATAATTTCCCCCTTATTAGCCTGTCGCCCATCGCGATCGATCGAACGTGGATCTCCACGATCGCATCTCCATTCGTCGTACGGTGGTTATGGCAACGCGCGACGCCGTTGGGTGGCTCTCGTGAGGACCGACAGCGAACGAAGAGCGGGACCCACAGCTTGGGAACCGCATCGAGAGACGGTACTGATAATACGGGCTATCTGACGTTCTGGCATTAGAGTTACACGCGACGCTCTATCTCTCTCCTTCCCTTCCGACTTCCTCTTTTTCGTTCTTGGTTTCTCTCGTGTGTCAACACGTTTCCGACGCCCACAATGCCCGAGTGACGCATGCGCCTTGCACAACCTTATCAATCTTCGCTCTATCTTTCTCCCTTTTCTATATACTTCCCACCCTTTGTTCCTTTCTCTCGTTCTCTTTCGAGATGCAATGTCTCGGGTCCCTCCTTTTGAATTCTGAATTCTTAGGTTTGTTCGCGTCGCATGCTCCAACATGTTCCAATATGCTCCTAACATAACTCCTACTCACTCCAATGCGCTTGATAGAGTGAGTAGGAGCTATGATAGGAGCATGTTGGAGCTTGCGACGCGAACTAACCTTTTGCCATAGAATTTGGAGTACGTTTTTTCATAAGGAAAGATTTCACCGTCAAGATTTTTTTGTTTTACAAGAGATTAAAAATGTTACAGAGATTCGCGAGATTAGCTTTGGAAATAATAAATAAGAAGACATTTTTTTAGTCATAATTTAGATCGTTTGAGAACAATGTGTAGATAAAAAAGCACATAAATGGATAAAAAAGATCGATTCAAACACACACACAACTTCGATATACATATAATATACACATAATATATATTGACATATAATATCATTTATTTATTGATGTTAATAAGCAATAATTCTTGCAAAAGAAGATACAACGAAGCACATCAATAATTGCTATTGTAAGTTGTTAGTGCATGTAATAATAGAGAGTGCATTTGTAACACTCCATTTTTTCTTCTGTTCCTGTTACATGCGTTGTTAGTTCTTCTTTTTCCTCTTAGCTCTCTCTTCGACTCTTTTTCAGTCGTTTGCTAGACACGTCCCTGTCTTTTATACGTACTCTCTTCTCCGTGTCTCTTCGCTAGCCAGCGCGGAATTTTCCAATTCACAAGGGTGCATAGACGATGCGGGTCGTCGACACGGCAACATCTTTGATGTCACTCGTCGGCGAACATGTTGCTAGAGAAGAAAAATTTTCAGGTTATATCGCCAGTCGCTTTATGCCTACTGCACTCTGAACGCGAGCAATGAGCAACGAGCGATATCCAATGAGAGCTCAGTTTTATATCGTCACGTGAGAAAAGGCAGAACTTTCATTGGATATCGCTCGTCACTCCTCGCGTCTAATGAGCAGTGCAATAGGCATTACTGGTCAAAGATACCTTTTCACCTCTACGGCCCTGTCCCGAAAACGTAAACCTAATCGCTTCTTTCCTCTTTCTATCTTCTTTTTCTTTATCCTTTCTCCAATGACGGATTTTAATTCCCAAGAACCTTATTCCACAATCTGTAATCGAAATGACATTTTTTTACGAAAACAAAAGAGTATAACTGCTATTATATTTATTAGTAAATTATTATTTCACTGTAATATTTCATTTTGCGTTGTTATGAATATATAGAAATATTTTTTACGCTTATTTGTAATGATGGACCTACGTGATTCTCCATCGATAGTGTTGAAAATTAAATTATGAGATTATTAATCGATTAGAATTCTTATAATATATACCTGTGAAAAAAATAACGATATAGAATCTCGTGAAACGTTACTTCTGTGATGGCTTTCAATGTTAACCGGACTCGCGAAGGTTTAACGGTAAATCCGGCACTGGTCCTCTCCTTCCCTTCTTGCCTCGCGCTCACCGTCCTTATACCATCACCCTCATTCGTATGATACAGCCTTTCCCCTCCTCTTCCGTTCCCATTGCACATACCAATTTTCCAATTGATAAGGGTGCATAGTTGATACAGAGCGGAGCAACCCTATTCGTCTCTCTCTGTATCTCGCTTTATCTTTCTCGCTTCTCCGTTATCTCTCTCCGCTCTCCTCCTCTTCCTATCTATCTTTATTCGATCCTCGTCTTTGTCTCTATTCCGCACGCACCTTGTGAAATCAGTGCACGGCTCTATCGTTTGAAATATTGACAAACGGGCCGTGTTCTTCGTCGTACGAAGACGCCGACGCGGAATTGTGTGAATATCGCAACACACAATTTTGCAAGTACCGTCCCGTAAGATACTTTCCCGTGCCCACATCGATATACCGTCATCGAGAACAGAAAGCGGAGCTCCTCCCATTCTCTCCCCTCCCGCTTATACAAACGCGTGGCATGAAATCCACGTTATTTCGCACGCAACACGGACACAGATTTCTTCGAAGAGATCCCACGTGCGCAGATCTGCTCACCTTTTCTGTAACGCCCGCGAACAGATCGTCGTCGACATCGGAAAGCAAGTATCCGAGATATTTTGCTTATCTCTCTTTTAAAATAAATCGTATGTTTCTTCGTGCATGACCGATACTGAAAAAAAAGGAACGATGTTGGGACGTAACTGTGTTTTCTCCCTTTTTCTTTTATTATTAAACATTATTAATTCGGTCGATGTATTGTCTTATCGGTTTTAATCGCCAAAATTTAATCGTGCGTAATGAATGAAATTGATGCCCAAATGCCACATCGTTCTGTTACGACGTGCGATATCTCAAGGAAACTAAAATCTTTTCGAAGAGTGTAGAAATCTCCGAACCATCGGCCAACTAATCGAAAAACTTGGTCATCGATTTGGGATCTCCGAAAACATACGAGATAGCGAGAAGGGAGAACTCGTTCCTACTGAGCGCGGGCTGTACGCTCGTTACGTAAAATTAACAGTCATGTTCCGAAACTCACTTTCCCGTCTGGGATTTCGGTGGGGGAGAAGTCGCCTTCTTTTCCTTTTAAAACGAAGAGGTAACTTTTCCTTAAAGCGCAGCACATGCGTTACGTCTCTAAAAGGACGGATATCCGGAAAGAAAGAAGAAAGAAGAAGCATCGATCTTTTCTATATCAAATTTGACGAACCGCCTGGCACGTTACGTCTAGAAGCGAGTCGTGAGAAAGACACAGAACGAGATATATAAAGAAAGAAAAAGAGAGGCAGAGAAAGAAAGAAAGAGAAAAACCATCTTAAGCTTTGTCACTCGACGCGACGTGACGCACGGTGACGCACTCACGACGCTATTGCATTGCGTGATGCCCGATCCGCAGCGCTGTGTGTTGATTTTGGCTCAACTCAGAGTTATCAGCGTACTCGCGGTGTGCTCGGCCATGATAGCGTCTGGCCTGACGCTCTCGTTTATGATGAGAGAATGGCGCTGCGCAATGGCAGGCGCGCGATCGTAGCACGGCAACACCTATATGTATAGGCGGTATCACGGTATCATCATACGAGATATAATTTCGAGTAGAAGAGATTCGACGTCGATAAGAGCACGTGTAAAATTCCCGGTAGAATCCATTCCACGTCCGCGAAGCTAAAAAGTGAACGTAAGCGGTGCGCACGCGAGAGTCGCTCGCTCGATATTGTTCCATGAGTTTTAGCTGAGAGCCACTCAGCGATCGTCATGACGCGCTTCCGTGTGAATTCATGTGTTTTTTACGCACTGTAAAAAAGTATGTGAATCATATGAACGCCAATGGAAAACTATATGAACAATAAATATGTATACACATAAAAATTATAAATTCAATTTATATATTTTATATATATAATTAAACACGCGGCGTATATATTTCTATATCATACATATTTGTTTTACGTAATTTTATATACTATTTTTATAGCACAAGATAGATTTTATCCATCCAATGATTTTTCCTGGAACAAGTAAACCATCACGTCGCGTCGTAAGTCGGTAGAATTAAAAGGCGTTAAGTTGGATCCAAATCGAGCAAACGAGTGCGAACAAACACGAATAAACATACGTTGCTAGATCGTATAAGAAAAAATATTATTTCTTCGACGAGCATGGACGAGCGGCGCGACATCGCGAATACGAACGGGACCAAACTTATATACATTGACATTGAATGTATTTCGTCTCATTTCAATGTATCGAAAGGAAAGAGTTTGTCACGTTCGGTTCGCATAATCGTTCTTTGCTAATTTGATTTAGATTAGAACTATAAATATCAGGATAATATAAATAATATAATGTTCAAAACAATTATTATTGTTGAAATCTAATTATTGAAATGTTGCTATGTTTGAATTAAATTGAGAGAGAGATATTTAAAGAATTAAATCCAATTCGAACTATTAAACTAGAAAAAATTAAACAGAAACAAAGATCAAATTAAGATTATTAAAACGTTTTACATGAAAAATTCAATTAAAATAAAATTATACAATGTACACACAAAAATAATATACTATTTAAAAAATTTTAATTATATTTTTATTACGATTGCAATCGAATTTAACATGTTTCGTAAATATATATATCTGTGTTTTATTTCTTGTATAAAAATATTATCCAACATCCACTTTTCAATGAATAATTTGAATTCGAGTTAATAAATTCCCGAATTTGGTTATACGTGACTTTTGGGCATTAAGATCCGAATCATTCGAATATAATTCGAATATCCAAACCCAAATAATCGAATAATTCGGCGAATTAATTATTTCCAGAGTATTGGTAAATCGGAATTTGTACAATTCTAGATTTTTAGAATTTTATAAGCATCTCATTCAGTTCGAAAGTCGCGTTCGTGCGACACTTTTCTCTTCGCTTTTCCTTGCCATCTACTTCTGAGTATCGTTACTTTCGCGCGGTCTACGGGAAAGAAATATCACTGCCTTTTCCTAGATAGGAATATTAATCAAACGAAGCAAAAGGATCCATGCATAATTTTAGGAAAACTGAACTCTCGAGCAAGTATTATTTGATATATAGATGAGAATTGCGACACGCGCATTAATCGCCGCGTTTAAATAGTTGCGTCAGTCGGTAAAAATCGGTAAAAATCGCGTTAACGCGTCGCAACTCGCAACTATGGAAATCTAATATTCTAATCTCATCGAAACGATAGCGATTTCAAACACGCTTCTTCGGTATCTTCACGGTATATATCTTTTACGCGCACGGGCGCGTCACGGAGTGTGTTTACTTGGCTTCCTCAGGGCTGTGTCAGCGAGTTCTTTGGACCCGTGTGGGTGCGGCTTTTTAGAGGAAGAGGCCCTCGTTCGTTGCGCTCTCTCTTCGTAGAGAGAGAGAGAGAGAGAGAGAGAGAGAGAGAGAGAGAGAGAGAGAGAGAGAGAGTGTAGATCCTACCTTTTTCTCCTTTTCTTTTTCTTCTCTTTTTCATTCGATGGTTCCTCCGTCGCGCTTATGGCTTCAGCATCAGCACTCCCTCCCGTAAGACCGCCCCTATCTTCCTTCCTCTCTGTTACCCTCGTAGAGATATTAAGCCCCGTGGCGTCCCAGGGCTGTACATTATAGGGATGAAACTCGCGAGAGAATCCTTCGAATCCCGATGTCGGCTCGATACGACACGTGCTTGTAATCACGGAGCATATTCGAAAAAAGCGATTTCGTGTTACTTATTAAAAATGTGCAAAGCCTCGTAAATTATTGAATCCTTAAAACGCCAGTATGGCGTTATTGTTTTTAAATTCTTTATGTACAATGAAAACAACAATAATAATATAAACTGTAATAATATAATATAAGATTGACTCGTATAATATCGCCGTTGTAAAGTAACAGTCGTCAGTAGCTTCGATTCTAGTGATATAAAAATGCGTATTTATTCAACGTGTACAACATGACGTTTTACGTGCAGGATAAGATTACTGATTTTTTAATGATATCTTTAAAATTCCCTATTTCATGATTATTTTATGTCGCGAAATGTTTCATAGCTAAACTTTGAAAGTTGTAAAATTTTTTATGTCGCTTAAAACGCGCGCGCGCGGAGACAAATAATATAATAGATTTCGAAAATAACAATTATCTATTCTGGAATTTTCATATTTCAAAATACGATAATTTAACCTAATAAATTGATCTAAAAATGCACTTCATTTTTAAATTAATTACGAAATAAGAATTTCCTTTTGTTTTGGAAATAAATAATTCTGTATATGATAAATAATTCTGTTTTGAACATTGATTTCATTTTTTCGCGTAATACAAAATTGATTTTAAGCTCATTTCCATTATCTACTGTAATCCTTTTTCTGGATCGATCTTTATATATAGTAGCTTTGAATGAAACAATTCGATTAGAATAATATTACTAACGTAGGAAAATAACGACTTAAAATTGAAAACGTCAGGATTGGAAAGTAAAATGGCACTAATTGAGAGATCACTAATAATAATAATAATTTGCGTTTTTTATTAATGAATTAACTAGCGCATTGCACGCGATCTATGGAGTTTTAGATTCGATAACGAATCGCTTTGCGCGCTTTACAATGGAATGATTGTGTTATTTGCGTCACTGATGAGAAATATGTATATCAAATGGAGATATATTTCGGTAATAACTTGGATAAGAGAGTTTGTAGTGTTTGTTCCAATTGTTGCGCTGCCACAATTCGACTGAGGCGTATAATATCGCTTTTGCGTATATATGGTATTTTACTTTCTAGTGATCTCGCCGTTTACGAGTATTCGGCACTCGCTATCAAAGTCGTTAAATACCTCGTTTTATAATTCTACAAATGATATGTCTGATTTAATAATAAGTCGACTTGGACAAAAGTGCAATTAAAGAAAAATTCCAAAATTTAAGTAGTATTTTCTTGAATAGAAAAGTAAACATTTTTTTACTGCAAATAAATATTTATTCAAAATAAGAAAGTAATACTTGAATCAAATAATGTATGTTTACATTAAATTTACAGTAAATATTTATTTGCAATAAAGAAGTGTTTATTTAGTACTATTGAAGAAAATATTACTTACAATTAGATTTAAGAAATTTTGTGTGTGTGTGTGTGTGTGTGTGTGTGTGTGTGTATGTGTGTGACAGAAAACTAATTGTAAAATACAATATGTACAAATTTATTGATTGAAATCATATATATTTCCATATACACACATATATATATAGTGTATATTATACGTATACATAATATACGCGAAAAGATCGCTTTGTATTATATTTTATGTTTTATAGTCACACGTAGCAAAAGTAAACATATTCTAAATATTATCTAATATTATTTAATACCATGGTGGCACCAGTTATCGACGAGTTATCTCGATTTCGACACTGATGTCAGAATTAGTGAAAATTAAGAGGTTTATTTATTATAGTTTCGTGATAAAATAATATGAAAAGGTTAGAGTTGTACATAGGCATTACATCCGATTTATATAGTACAAATGTTGTGACACATAGCGTTATAAATTATACAAATTTTATACTCACGTAACCTCAAATACCTTTTTCACAATGTAGTTGGAAGTAAGAATGCACCGGATCGTAAAATTACTGAGGTTGCGTTCCAAAATTCGACTCTGTCAATCCGAATATCATTTTATTCTCGTTGTTCACCGACTGTTGAACAAAAATAAAAATACTCGAAATTGACAGAATCAAGTTTTTAAATGCACCCCTAGATATTAGATATCTGAAAAGAATGTGACACTGGATATCCGATAGGACAATTATCCGGCCGAATACAGGATATTTTCCGGATATCCGATACAAATTCCTCAAAATTCTTAAAAAAAAAGGAAAAGTAAGAGAAAAATAGATGTAATAATTGACCGGTTATGGAACAGGATTGTTTGCAATATAGTTTCAACAATGCTTAGTAATCAAAGTTTAATATTAATAGATTTTTCATAATAACAATAATATTTCAGGATTTTCCGATGACAATCTATTTCTATTAATTATTGGCATAAACCACCATAACTGTGCAAAAATCATAAACTGTAAGAAGTTTAGCTGAAAAGAATAGAATTCTATTATATATTAATGACGCAAACTTTTAATATAAAATTTCAGTCGGATATATTTCGTCGGATGTTAATGACATTCGGTTATCCGACCAGTTAATAAGAAAGCATCGGATAATATCGGATACCGGATATTTTCCGGATATCTCTAGTACGTCTCTAGTTGAAAATCCTCAAATCCGTACGTGGTACTTTACGCTGTGCGTCCGCACCTGCGATATGCAGCCCCTTCTCAATCCTTCGTCGCACCACGGGAATGATAGTTCCCCCACATTACGGCTGGCACAGCCCCTCCATTCCTGCGTTCCGCGACCCGCGACCCGCGTTTCGGAGCTGCTCAGTCGGTTAGGATTCAGTTCGTGCCGTTCGTGCCTTCGTGGCAGTTCGTGGTGCGTCACTGTCGGATGAGGTGTTGTTTCTCGAGTGCGCGGAGAGACTCGCAGTGTTTCACTCCTGAACTCGAGCGAGCGAGGATGATGCGCGCGCTCTAAAGCAAGAGTGTATCAGTGGTAAAAGAGCGCGCGCGTGTGTGCGTGCGTGCGTACGTCGTGCGTCGTGCACGCGAGTGTTTCCTTCTCCGCTTTCAGTCGGTGTGTCATATACTACTACGCCGTGCGTGTACGTCGTCTGGTCTTAATATCGCCGTGGTTTCTGTTCTCGCGCTTCTACGGCCGCTCTCGTACACACATACACACACACATTTATATATATATATATACACACATACAGACACACACGCACACTCACCACGTAAATACGGACACACGGACGGGTGCGCGTGCGAGTGAGCGCACGTACATAGACGCACGTATCACGTACACGGGAACAACACGACGTGGAGGCATGACAGCAACGCGGGAGTGTTACCCCATACGGTAGGACAAACTCTATACATCGTGTCTCTCTTCTTCGCGATAACGATTGTGATTCCGACGACGACGACGACGACGACGACAGCGACGACGACGACGACGACTGA
>NW_017257338.1:874095-905999 GCF_001594055.1 Mycetomoellerius zeteki
GGCCTCGGTACATATTGCAAGTGCGTAGAAGTGTACCTCGGGTATGACCAACGACAGCCGCGACTTGGCTACAATTGTTTTGTCCGAATCGATACACCCACTCCGGCTGCGGTGGGCACTTTCGTATGCCACACGAAATGCACACGGCGAACGGAAATGACGGATCTTTGTGTGATATCATCGCGTATATCTTTCTCTCTCTCTCTTTCTCTCTCTATACTTTGTCGAGGGGATCATGTTACCGGTAACCGGAGCTAAAAAAATTGCTATTTATCTATCTATTTTATCTCTTTTCTATTACACATTCCGCCCGCATTGTCTCTTCTTCCAGGAAAATTCAAGGTCTTGCTGCAACAGTGGGCTAATCTACATTTTATAAAAACTGAGTAAATAAACTCTAAAATTAAAGTGATGGAAAAAATACCAACGTCGCAAGGTAGACTATGTTGTGGAGCTCAAACTCTTGGAAAGTAAATGAGCTAGAGTTTATTTACTCCGTTTTTATAAAATATAAGTCAGTTAGCCCATTGTAGCAGCAAACCCTTCAATTGTTCTATCATCGTCGCGAACATTTCGGAGTTCTGCCGCCGTCGTCGTCGTCATCGTCGATCGTTGTATTACCGCCAATTCCGCGACACCCACGAGTGCCAAGGAGTTTTTTTCCTATCGACGACGTAGCTCCGCAACTGTTTTGCTCGCTTCGTCGTACTGCGCCGTCCAGGTCCGTACAAGCGTTCGGGATTCGTATTTTGCTCAACGCGAACGAGTCCTCGTCGACACTATGTACAAACGAACTCTCGTACGTACAATACGTACAATACATAGACGTTAACGTCGTCGACCGATGTCGAGACCCGCGCCTGTCTCTCGCGAGACGTAAACAGGGAGAAAATCGGAATGATTTCGAATTCTGTCGCGCAAACAGTCTGTTTACTCTCGCGATGACGAGGATACGACGGAAACTGCCGTATCCCCGACGACGGCGATCGAGTTAATCGCGATTTCTAATATCTCGGTATCTCGCAGAGGCCCCGTGCTCGTTGAGCTCTCCCCTTTTTCTTCCTCGTTAAGATTAATCGTGAGTCAGGCACGTTAGCCATTCGATTGATCTCATCGAGATTATACAGGGCGTCCTGAAATCGTCGATGTATACCTATAATATACGGTGTTATTTATTAGAGATTGTTGTTTGTCATCCACACCGTTTAAACGCTTTATGGCTTTTCCATACGCCTTATGCTTTTTTTCGTTGCTTATGTGACTGTTTTATTAATAAAGATACATTTTCATTTACTTGGTAATGTTCCTGAATATGTTGTGAGCGTTTAAGAGTTAATGGGTGCATTCAGAACACAATCGCTCACTGAGCGCTTATTGTTAGTAAGCGGTTGTGTCGTTCTGAACTGTGTTCGGAAAAGTTATCCGAGTGCCCCCATGTATCTTATCCTTGTTTATCATTGGGTGAACAACAAGGATAAAACGAAAGCACTCGGGTAACGTTTCCGAACGCACGCAATGCGACCGCGCTTATTTAAAATAAAATCGCTGCAAAAGGTTAGCATAATTACAAAATTTTTCTAATTCGTATAGGGTATTAAATTAAATTAGTTAGATTAAAGTGTTATTATTAACGAAAAGATTATGAGAGGCTGCTGCCTTTGTAATTCTTGAGAAATTTCGACTTTTTGATTTCCTAATAACTGCAGATAAATCTCTTAAAATATTAATGCTAAAATAAAATCTATCTTAAATGAAACATTTCAGTGTTTGTCTTCGTTTAAAGATCGACGAATGGTTTCTACCGATTTTAAATAATTCCGAGACCACATTTGTGCATTTATGTATTCATTAATATCTAATGCTTTGCAGTGTTAAACATTCATCTTCCATCATTACTGGACGATTATTATAAATTTTAATCTATGGTAAAATACACTAACTCTGCGCTCGAGATGTTCAAATATATCGCTTGAAAAGGGATCACAATCGAAAGAGCACGATTTTCCATTCGATGAACACGGCTTATTCCTCGTACATTACATTTTCGGTCATTATCGCACACCTGGCTTTATAAATAGAATAGATATAATTACGTCGTCTGTATATTTGAATGGAACGAATTCGTGTGCTTCGATTAGAGGAGATTAATCTTGAAGCGGAGAATACGTTTCTGTAGACGTACAACTTGCTATTCCGGATGTATCGTATTTCTTCTGCTTTTTTTTCGCGGCGTGTCTTTATTCAAATCGACGTTGCAAAACGCTGTTTCATCGTCACTGGAATGAAATATTTACTTGTCTTGCGACACAGCGAGTGTCATCGACGATCTTCGATGCTTCACCTTTCGTATTTTTTCTGATGCTCGAATCTTCGAGCTTCTTCGATCAAGTTTGTGAAGAAATTATTTCGCTTAGCATCCCTGCACGAAAAAAAATGATTTTGTTGAAGTATCTAGAAAAATTTAGTTAGATACAGATTTGAAAATAATTGTGTTGGATCCATCTAAATAATTACGTAGCAATCTCAAACATAATGAGCAATGTTGCGAAAAGTTTTGACATTCTAACAACCAGTTTGAGCGTCATACATAATTATTTTGAACATCCAACGAAATTATTTTCAGGTCTATTGTATCTAATTAAATTTTTAGATACTTTAGCTGTTAGCAAAACTATCTTTTCTGTGTGCGAAACGCTTATGTGGAGTGTTCTAGAACTTGTAATGCAAGCGGCAAGGGAATGATCCTATATGAAAAAATAAGTCAAAAACGTAGAAACTTTTTTTTATACAAGGTTTTATTTTTCAGATAAATAATTTTGTATATTCATTGGGTACGCGTGCACTTTAACGTATGTATTTATGATTATAAACCCAATTATTACAAATATCAAGAAAATATATTAAAACAAGATCAAGAATTTAATTTTATTATCATAAAAATTGTTGAATTATTGCCCGTTTTATTGTATACATAAATGTGCCCTTTGTATTTTTGTATCAATTTTGTATCACATTTTCATGTAATTAAATTTTCAATAACAATTGAAGAATCCATCGATACGTGAATAACGTAAAATAAGTGAAGAAAGCCTTATTCGGCCTAAAGCGAATGCCTAATAATATTTTATGTGAATTTTTACAATTTCCAATTTATACAAATTACTCTTCGATTATCAGTCATTCTCGAAACTAAAACTGGAGTACACACAATATCACGAATTAAGTAACAAATAATTTAATAATACTCCAAAAATATCACGATGTTTACTTTCAATTGTTTGAATATTTTTGCGCGATATCATTTTGATATACAATAAATTTAACGTGATCGTATATTGAATATTTATGACGGATATTCAAAGCTTTCTTTGAAAAATAAAATTTCATTTAAAAAAGTTAAATTTATTTTTAATTATTTTTTGTGCAGAATCATCTGAATCGCCCATTTCTTGTACCACTAGTTTTAGGACATCCTGTATATCTTGCATAAAGATGTTAATAAAATTATTACTTTTCTATTTTAACAACTGCGTTGAATTACGTCTGGTTGTTTTGCAGCTTCGAGTGTCGTGAAAAATTCGATATTTTGCGCGCGAGAGAAAAATGTTGTGATATTTTTGAATAATATTTATACACGATTCATGAAAGAGAAAACACGACGATCGGCAATAAATGCTATAAACAAATACGAAGGTCAATGTAACGCAACACGTGTGCCTATTTTTCGTGATAATTAATTACGCAAAAGCATTTAATACAAACGCGTTTGATTTAAATGAGATTGTCGCGAAGTTTAGATACCACAATTATAAAATAAAACCTCTATTTTATAAGAGATAAAAATATTAGATTTAAATAATAATAAGTTAGAAACAAGACATATATGATAATCAGTTTACTACGAAACGGTTAAAGTTGTAAATATTGGAATGGAATACAATAATTCTCTATATATAATTTATTTTAAATACATTTACTTCTCAGATATACATATACAGGGTGTAACTGAAATAACGCCCACTAATCATACAGTGCTATTCCTAATAAAAAAACTGAGACGAAAAGTCCTCTATCATTTTGCAATTTTCGCAATATTTTTTTTTAGTTACTCAGTGAGCAAAATGTCTAAAATCGACGTATAAGACAGCTTTAAGATATCTTTAAGAATTCTTTAAGAAAAATCTTCAAAATATTTCACAAACACGGAAAGATATCTTAAAATTGTCTTATGCATCGATTTTATCTTTTTATTCGGCAATATTTAGAAATTAATATCTCGTTAACTATTGCGAAATGATAAAGAACTTTTTGACTTAGTTTTTTTATTAGGAATAGCACTGTATGATTAGTGGGCGTTATTTCAGTTACACTCTGTATAACTGCGCGCCGCAGTGAATGTACCTATTATTTTTGGATTTGTAACACGATCAAACTAAAATAATAATAATAATAATAATCTCGCAAATTAAATTAATAATATTTTATTAAAATACAAAGTAAGTTAATAATATTTTTCGTAATAAGAGTTCTTAAAATTGACAATCAGATTTAATTTATAAGATTATTATTATTAGTGCAGTTCGCTGCAAGTCTTAATGTAATAATATATTTAAAATAAATTACATATAGAATTATTATTCCAATATCTATAAGTTTAATCGCGTAATTGGCGCTTCTTCTTATATACTTAGATGATTTATTAGATTTAAATTCCTTTAAAGTAAACATGGGCGGCATATTTGCTTATTTATCCTTCGTGTTATTCATGATAACCGTAACGATCTATCAGAAAAATTTTAGATGTTTCAAACACTATGAAAAATATTATTCAACGTATATCTGACCCTTAGTGTAAAAAAGGAACGAAGATCGTCTTCGCGGCCTCATATTGGACATGTACATTCACGCAGTGCATACAGCTTGCCGTTCTTGGACGCTTTAATGTTCTTCGTTTATGCACGATAAATAAATAGAATAAGTGACTCGGTTATACGATCGACTCACCAACGTCGATTATACAAACATTCATCGTTTGCATTTATATTATCACGTACAATGTACGTGATAATGCAAATATCGCATAAGCGGAACTCCACGCCACTACTAGTTTAGAAAAAAATAGGTACAGCTGCAAAATAAATGCAAAATTAACTCTCCGCCGTTCCGTGAACGTATAGTTAAAGTCAGTCGGCATATTCTCCGACTCCCTTCAATTCTACATGCCAATTGGCACGTGTAATAAAACGTTTGTGCAAAAATACAACATGAGAAATGATTCAAACATTTATCATATTAATTTTTCACATGACGTGTTAAGTAAAATTTTCTGTTCTTTAATAATGGATACGTCTTACACTGAAATTACGATGTAATCGGTAAAATTATACACATTGCAATACACTACATAAAATGTAGTGTATATCATTTATAGTTTTAAAAGATCGGAAAAAAAAACGAATTTTTCTGCAATTTTTCCGCGAATTTTTTCCAAGGGTAGTAAAGTTCATTGGAAAAATTCACACGTGCAAAATTTGCCATATTTGTTTTTCGATTCTTTTCATAAAGGAAATAATTGTCTATAGGGTACAGCCGACAGCGGGGTAATTTGAATAAGTTAACAGATATTTTAAAATTGTATTAAAGTTCGAAGTTGCATAGTGTATTCGATCAAACGTATAAAACATGCAAAACATTTATTATTATTGCACCACCGAGCAAATTAAAACGAATCATAGCCTTTAAAATAAAAATAATTAAAAAATTTTTTTTAATTTATCCTTATTCGCAGTTTCAGGATGAATTAAGGAGCAGACTTTCAAAATGCATTTTGTCCAAAATTTATAATTTTAGAAAACGAAAAAGAAAGCCACGAGGAAATTACGTGCCTTACAGAAAATAACAATTTGCCAATCAATAAGATGTAAAATGTTAAACACAATTGCTAAACTATTTCTAATAATGTTAAACAAATGCGTTTTGTTTGTCTCTAATTAAAAGACATAATGTACTTCGAATGTCTAGACTTTTTTCAGCACATAAATTGATGATGAAAAAAGGCTTTCAGAACATCGTAAAGTAGCTTAAAATATGAATCTTAAACACTATGCCATCTCTAACTCAAAAAATGAAATTTTGGACAAAATGCATTTTGGAAGTCTGTTCTTCACAGTTAATGATTATATCTTTATAAACATATATTAATTTTTAATCGCCCAGATTAAACTCTTCTCACTCAGTATCTTCGCTTTCTTTTCTTTTCAACGCTCTATATATAATATACACTGAGAAAAAAATATCTTAATTTCAAAGAAATATTTTTTTGCTCGTATTCAAACAAATTATTACTTTGGATCAATGATTCTTTTACTATAAAATTTTTACTATAAAAATAGAGGGATAACATATCCATGAATTGCGTGCGTTAATATATATAGTATTAGAGTGAGCGCGATTACTCACAGATGATTATCTAAACGTAGTCTGTAATTGGTATTTAAAGCCTTATATCTCAAAAACTATTGCTAAAACGAAAATTTACAAACACCTTTTTTATCTATTTTTTCAAAAACTTGCTATAGTATTTTGAGTCATGAATTTAAGGACGCCTTGTATATAGATTGCACTATTGTTCTTGAATATATCTTTAATGTGTCTCATATTTGCTTTCCGCATGTCTATTTTCCAGTTTCCCTTTCTTCTCTGCTTTGTCAGAACTGCACGGTATGCTCTTTCGACCATCCATCCAAAGAAATATGATATCATCGCGATAAACTAGGTTTCTTTTTTCTTCTCTTCCTGAACATAACATCATCGCATTTATCCTAAACTACGATTGTGTGCTTTTGTTTCTGGCCAGTCTGTTTTTCGCTACGTCTCGACGCCAAAGCAACGTGTTTAAAGCTCTTTATATTCCGAATGAAAAAAATAGCTTTCTTCCCAACCCCTCTATGATACGAGGTTACGATATACTCCATAAATTTTTTTTCAATATAGTTCGCAGGTTGTGACAGAGCGGTGATGTTGAAGGCAACTTTGCCAATGTATCGCAATCTGTGTACCATACACGTTGGTTCTGTTGACGTCGAGAAGAGAAACGGTTCTCGAAAGTTTTCGTTTTGAACGAAGAAACAGATTACTTTTCCTTGAAACATGGCATATCTGTACGAGTCGCGCAAACTACAATACGTTACCGATATTATCTTTAACCGCGAGCATAAATCAATTTGAACAAAGAATGAAGTCCGTTTGAATTGAAACGTCACGATACGTCGACGATATTACTTCAATGTCGTTGATTATCTTTCGCCGATATCGAAGAGAGACGAGCTCGGATCTCTTTATTTTGAATAAAGAATGAATTTACTCCGACCTCTCTAAGACCCAAGATATTGCATATTTACCTACGAACGCGAACGGCTAAGCATTTCATTATGACGTGAGGAAGCAGCGATATGTTTTCTTCTCGTAAACAGCTCAAGGAAATAATGTCGAAAATTTATTTTGTGCACTTTAGTGCACAAAATACGCGATCATCAACAGCTTCGACATAACGGTAATATATGATAGTATGTATACAGAAAAAAATCTGGTTGCATAAATTAGAAATTTGATAAATTCAATCAGAAAGATATATATTAGATGCTTATAGATAAATCTATCAAACATTATGATCGAAATAACCAAAAATTCAATCACCAGAATTCTGATTGATATGGTTAGAATCCATTTATTTGTATTTGTTGGTATAATGAGAAATTTTTCTCAGTGTTTCTTAAAAACGTTGTTGGTTGCCGTTTTCCTGGAAATTATGCGTTTAACGACAAATTAACGACGCGAAGCAACGAAGCGATTGCCAAACGTTATGCGCAAGAAATTAAGGGCAGACGAGATCCGTGCCACCACCCTGGAACGCGCAAGCTGCTCGAGAATATTGTTCAGCAGACACGACATGTGTTCATGAAGGTCTTATAGCGACGAGAGAGCAGGTGGTGACTGGGGGAAGACAGGTATTCCTTGGGGTTTTTCAGGAAGCCGCCTTTTTCTATCGCCGAGCCAGGTACCGTGATGTTTTCTATAATGCTGCCCCGCCAGACGGATAGATTTCGAACGTAAGAATCTTTACAGCGAGTATACACAATACTAAATCCAAACTACGCGCGACCTTCCTGTGAATCCCTTTTGAGAATTTTATTCTATACACTTTCTGTTCTGGATAACTTCGAGAGAGATCCTGGGAAAAAAAAAGGAAAATTAAACGCGAGACACGAGATTTTCATTACCGTTAAGAAAGGTGTTTTTGCGATTCCCATGTTTATTCGGTTTCTACGTAACGTGACGTTGTCGCTTCTCGACTTATCTCCTTCGATGTGACGTTATTTACGATGATAATGACGCATTACGAAAGTCATGAATCAGTCTACAACGATAAGAGAAAGCACGCGTTTTCCCTTGAGGTAAGCAAAAAGTATCGAACAAAGCCTGAGTCTTCGTCAAGTTATCGCTATTTAGATTATTATAAATACTAAATGCAAATATAATTACATTGAAATAAATTCTAGAAACACTCAAAAAAGTGATCTTGCAGTTACAGCGAAAATTATCTAAGTACAAAAAATAGCTAAAATAGATAAATTTCTAGCAAGTACTACAATATTGAATATGTATTGCATCTAATCATATAGGTGACAGAGATAGAATTTAGATTTGTGCTATAAATTCTATGCGTATGATACATAATTTTCTATCAGATACAAAAAATAGCTATAGTTCTAGCTGGAGCAGCAAAATATTTTTTTGCGTGAAACTAATTATCTATAATAATTATTAATCTCAGAAATACCTACGTACTATTTGTTTTTTATATTTATTACGAGCTTTTAGTCTCACTTTTATGCTTCATATTTCTTATTTTAAACAAAATGTCCAAAAATAGTCATTATTTGATTGAGCAGAAAATATTGGTCCGATCTGTTTCATCTTGAAACAAGATTTGTATATCGGAAAGCAGAAACGCGAAATATAAACGGACATACTTAATCTTATTTTCTCCATACGATTAGTTTTCCATGATTGTCATTTTTCTTTTGTAGATTGAGAGAATACGCATTGAAATTTGTTTTCTCTTTGTTGTCTTCAATATTGATCGCGTCAATCGCAATCGGTCGATCGAGAAAGCGTGTGCGCATGGTGTTTGCAGTCGCGGATGAGCAATGCGCAATTTACCACCTTGCAATAGCCTCGCAACAATCGCGGAATGCGCGTCGCAATTGTTGAGCACTTTCGCTCTCACGAGCGCATCGCCGCGCCGATCGGCTGCGGAAACCGCTGCTGACGTATTGCAGCAAAACTGGGAAACTCGACTGCGATCTGACTACGGTGTAAAAAATCGTGAAAGTCAGAATCAGCTCGTTTATCGGGAATACAAAATGTCTCGTATTGAAAAACGTCCAATCAAATCGTACGTGACAATTCTCACGAAGAGGTCTAGTCGCACTCTTTCACTTATATGGCGTCCCGAAATTCGAGGATAATATCATTGCAGCGTGAAACTTCGTGAAAGATTAAGTAATAAAAGTGTAAGTTATTTTTTTCCGTGAAGCAGTATTTTTTTTTAATATAAACGTTTAAAGTTTGACTAATCATAAACGTTAAATTTTAATCGTTTATACTTAAAAAAAACTACTTTAAGGAAAAAAAATGGCTTACACTTTTATTACTTAATTTTTTACGAAGTTTCATGCTACAATAATATTACCTTCGAATTTCGGGACACCCTGTATATGATTGATATAAATATCGTTTGGAAAATATCGTTATAATCTACGAATACTTGATACGATTGAAAAATATAATATTATATTTAATATAAAAAAATATTATATACCTACAAAGAGAGAGAAGGAGAGAGGAGAAGAAAAAAACAGTGTCTCTAGATAAGATCGAAATAAATTCTAGATATCAGAAAATGAAAAAGAAAAATATAAGATAATTTTTGTTATTTTTTTGCTGCAGAATCTAATCATTCTTTTTAATTTTTCAATTTATATTCAAGATCTTTGTGTTTTTTTACGAAACGAAACCATTATCTCTTCATTTTGACGTAAGAAATAAAAACAAAAAGGAGAAATTCGCTTTTCAAGCAATTCTTAATCCTTATTTGTTTTAGAATCTTCTATGAATATGTAGTGGAAAGTCGCCAATATTGACATATAGATCTCCTAAAGGGACCCCCCCCCTATTTCTCAAAAATTATAACTATATTGCAATTTTATTAATACTGATCTAAACGTGATCTGTTTAGATATTAAAGAATTAAATAAGAACTCATACTTCATATATTTGTCATTTGTTCCTATACAAAATCAACTAAAAACGAATTCTACAAGTGCAGCGTAAACCAGCACACCTGTCTATAAAATAGATCATAAGCTAGCTTAATCTTTATATGTCAAATAGTCCTATCGGAGCTGAAGGCAATCGTGTGTTTATAGAAAACCTTCGAAAAAAGAAACTGCGCGTTACATATTTGCGTCTTACAGAACAGCATAAAGCATGCGTATAAATAAAAAAATATTTTATATCTAAATAAAAAGATTGTAGAAAATTTTATATACATTCACTTGTATCATATTTTGTACAGATGATTCCTATGAAAAAAAAGATTAAGAAAGAAAAAGATATAGAAATATATGACATTACTGTCTACTGTATTAGTTTTGAGGCCTACTTTGTCAGACACTCATTTTTGCTTATCTAAGTGCTTATCTTATTAATCTAAAATTTAATTATTAAAAATTGCAAGCAGTATTATAAATCTGTTATATTTTTGGATGGAAGACACTTTCTACTTTATGTTTCTAAAGTTTTATTTTCATCTTTTGTTTCATATAATATTGTCCAAAAATAAAGTTATCGATATTGGTAACCTTTCTTTAATATGTTTCATACACGCTTTCCTTCCACGTAATAATAGATATATATGTGACATTAGAGGAGAGTTAGCCAAAATCGTACTTCTTAAGATATTTTGTATTATAAGTATTATATTTCTTATTTGATATTAAGTTATATTACTTATTTGCATAATTAATATTGAAAATTGTAGCTTTATGATTTAAGACGCCTGTTGTATGTTTAATTTTCCGCTTAAAATAAATTAACTTTTTATGAATCTTTTTATAATTTATAATATAGTATAAAAAGTAAATAAAATTTAAGATTTGACCTTTCAAATAGTACCTACCAATTTATAAAAATATTTCTTTTTAAAATAATAAATTTACGAATGAGAATAATAAAAATATGTTTGAAAAGGTTAATATATGTTAATAATAAATATATAAAAAAATGTTTTACATATAATATTAATGCAATTAATGATACGAATTTTGAAAACTAATAGTCAACATATTCATTATCATGCATTTAACTTGTCATATATGGGTTAGACATATTTAATTTGTTATTTTATAAATACATAAATAATTATATAATTATAAAATATGATAAATGACATTAATTAGATACAACTTAGCTAGCACAATTTGGGGGGGGGGGGGAATAGAAATTTTTTTAAAAAACCGATTGGGGATTTATTGAGGATTTAACATTTATAATAATCGTATCGTATACATAAAATGTGTTATACATATATGTTCTATAATAAATATACTTACAAAAACACAATACAGAACAGAATCTATTGTTAGATTGCTATTGGCTACTCAGTTGGTAAAAAATTATATCTATTAAACCTGATTTTTTAAATTATACTACACACGAACTAAGATATAATAATATGGGATTTTTTGTTTATACAGAGTATCCTAAAAATTCAATGACTTAAAATACTCTAACAAAAGATTCTCGGAAAATTAAATAAAAAAGTTATTTGTATATTTTTATTTTAAGCAGTAATTTTTGAGATGATAAGGTTAAATACTTAAGACCAATTACAGATTATGTTAAACGCCTGTCCATGAGTTGCTCGTGCAATAATATTAGTGACTGTTGGTGCTCACTTCAGCGCGCTCACTAAACTTACAGGTGACCATGTAATCGTAGTCTGTAATTAGCCATATTTGAACCGTTTTATCTCAGAAGATATTGCTTAAAATAAAAATTTACAAATAATTTTTGTATTTAATTTTTCGAAACTTTCTTGTTGTATTATTTTGAGTCGCAAATTTTGGGACGCCCTGTATATTTTATTGCTCATTTATTTTATCATTCACGTCATTCAGTAATGAGAAAAACAATTGAGTAGTCGGTACACGTTAGGCTGTCCTCTACACCTTACATAGTAAAAAAAAATTGTGTATTTATGTACAATCCACTCACGTTCTTGTTAATAGTTTGTGTTGAATTTTTTAACATATTCGAATATTATTTTAACATAATGTGATTGTGTTATATAAAGATTTTGTGTTAAATTTATTCAACATTTCCTTAGTGTCAAAATGACGCAATTTATAAATAAGTGAACAAATAACGTAAATATAAAGTGTTTTAAAACATAAACTCTCAGATAAATGAATAAAATGTGGGTTAATTTAACATATCATAAATGTTAATTTTACTGAAAAAAATATGCTTCCACGGTTTGTTCACAAACTGTGTCGATATTATCTTTTTGGTATTTATTCTTTTACATAATATTTGTGTAATCTTTTAATGTATTCATCTTGTGTTAAATTAACCCATGAAGCATAGGGTATAGAGCGTGGAGCAGAGCATAGGGCCTCTAATAATGTTTCAACAATGGATTTTTTTTCTGGAATTAGGTTGTTAGCTAAATGTCCATCCAATCCTCACCCTGGAAAATTCATACATATATACAAAAATCAGCAGATTTTTTAACATTAGACGTAATGTTCCTCTTAAAGCAAAGAAGCAAATTTCGTAATTGCAATGTAAATACGTGTAATTAATTTCTTCGAAACGTAATATCAAACGTAATTTGCAGTATCGCTCGAGACAAGTTGAAGATGTCCGAACGTACTTGTATACTGCACGTTCGCGACTTGCTCTTTGGTCTCTCTTTCTCCTCTGAGATTCCTTTTTAATTTCAAAAAGCTAGTTACCTATCTGCCTCTTTCTGGAGACGTCCGGGAGAATTTTTTCCCGAAGGAAGTTATCGTACGTCCAAGAGACTAAGAAAAGTAGCTTATTTCCTCTGATATCCGTATCTAATATGCGCAGTTGTACAATTATACAATCTCACGACGTGCCAAATCGAAAATAAATGTATAGCTATCTTTTTTGCCATACATTGTTGCCGATGTAATGCATGTCTCGTTATTTTCGAAGGTTTCTTTGAGATTGAAATTTTCTGGATAAGAATTGAACGGGAAAACGTTCGGTGTGCAATGTGTTGTGTTGTGTGTGTGTGGAATTAAATTTATATTTAATCTATACTACATTTATCCCATTCCTCTTGAGAGACATAATTCTCTCGTTGATATCAAGAAAACGTTTGATCAATGCCTTGACGTTTTGTAGCTCTTCAGTTTAAACTACAAACAAAAGGATTATCTCCTCTCCCCCTCAAATTAAGAATTAGCATTAGTGTGACAGGCAAAGTTACGATTTTAACGCAATTAACATATACGTAGATCGTGTGTCAATCAAACGACGCGTGAAACTCGGGTACGCGTATAATTAAAGAATTTTCGCGATAAGAGCGCGCGTATTTTCGCGAAAAGGAGGAAGGAGGTCGGTGAAGCCATCGAAGCCACGCGCGAATTTCTTAGTCAGCGGCCATGACGGAGAAGCCGCAACCTTTTCGAATGGAGACGCCAACGTGCGAGTCGGTTCGCTCAAGTAATTGCGCCATTGCCTTGGCGCAAGACCCAAGCGTCGTACTCCGATAAATCGAGGCGGCAACCTGACTCTTGAGGCTCATGCGGGACTGGTTCACGTTTACTTCGCAGGGGCCCAGTTTTTCACGACCGCGAGTCGCGTATCGCCGATCACAACCGGAACGTCCTGTTCGGTTACGCGCAATCGCTGCGCCATACTATCAATATCGCTGTTTATTAATAAAATATACGGCCACGTGACATAGGCTGCGTATATTCGCAGGTGTGTAACCGATTCAACGTTGCTTAACCGATCCAGCAAAAGGTTCCTGCAGACTGAGTGTCTTTTCCGCGAAATACTTGGAATTTGAAATTTAATATTGAACATTTCCCTATCCTCTGTTTACCGTTTTAAAGTTTAATTGAAACTCGATACATTTAGCCAGTGATGCGCAACCTTTCTTAAACCGAGGACCATTTTCAGATATAGGCAAAATTTTGCGGGCACGCGCTACATGCATATGCACACACCGATAAACAGATTTTATTTAATTTATATAATTTACTAAATTATTTTATAATTTATTGTATGTATTGTTATATATCTACATATATGAAAACTTTTCATCATAATATCAATAAGGAAATTATAAATATATCTGTATACGTATATGTACATATGTGTATATACATATACATATATTTATTGGGGGGGGGTATTAAGATTAATATCTTTTTTAGTTACTTGTAATATTTTTTTATCTGTTTATTTATTCAAGTTATTTATTTTTATGATTGTTTTTTTACACGACTGTACACTTCTATCTATTCTATCTATTAGAATGATTAACTTTGAATTTTATCTCATTAATGAGGAAATAAAACATCAAGATAATTGATAAAAATAAAATGTTTTACAAACATGTCATTTATTTATGAAATATAAGCTACATTTTCAAACATAAGTTCTTAAAGATTTTGTGTGAAATGCATCTCAAATACACTTTAAATTTGCCTAATATATATCAATTATATTTTCGCAAAATTAGTTTGCGGGTCGTGGGTTGCGCATCACTGCATTTAGCTATTGATGCTTCCGTATACTGAAGCAGTATGTCTTTCTTATAATTAGAAAAGTCTGTTATATTTGTAACTGCAGATGAAAACGTTTTTGAAAGATGTGAGGATTAAATCGATATTTCTAAAAAGGCTTAAAATAATTAACGTAATAAACAGTTTTCTAATTGGCATAATGTGCAACAGTTCATGATTAAGTTTCGTAATGCGATATATAAGCGATAAAAAAAAATGACTTTCGCATCAAGCGGATATTCTCATGGATTTGCGTAATAATAGGCATATGATATATTCTACAGTATTTTGTTTCATTCTTTCATTCGTTCATAATTAATGTGAAGAATTAAATCAAGAGCACTGTTACACGCAGGATCACTGTGGGTAATTGTGACAAAACACACAAAATTGAACTTAAATATTTTGTAACTTTTTAATTAACTTGAAAAGTTTTTTGAAAATTTTTCAAATTATTAATTTTTTGAAATTATATATATAAATCTTAAATATATGTAAATTAATCAGATAATATATGTATAATCAATTTTAATAAAATATGAAAAAAATTGTTAACCTACTTTGTCATAATTATCCTATATGTAGCCAATTGTGGCAGTGTGAAGAGTAATTGTGATAGAATATTTAACTAGATTATACATTGTAATTAGTGTTCTATTAAAGAATGATGAAATAAATATTTTAAACTTTACATTAAAAAATATTAATTTTCTTTAAAATATTATTATTTGTTTGTCGAATGCTGTTACATGAAAATAGAATTATCTGTATTTTTTGAAATTATTCGGAAATAAAAAAATCATATCGAAATGAATCAAAACATATTTTAAAGCTAAAATTAAGCATAAAAACTAGCTGAGTGTTACAATGTTCTGAAAACCAGCTTAAAATCATCGTTTTTTTACCATCGTTTTTTCGATACCATTTTTCTCAATATTGTAGTAATTAACGGATTCGTGTTTAGCACGCAAAGATATGTCGGAAATGACTATTCACATTCGTATTGCATAAAATGATATTCCATAGTGTAATTATTGGATTCAATAATAATTAAAGGTTATCATAGCCTTTATATTTTAGAAAAAAATAAAACAATATATATCCGATTAAAATGTAAAGTTTAAATAATGTTTATATTTAAATTTTTTATGTATCTAGATTATTATTATATTATTTTTATTATCAGAAAATAAGTTTTTTTTCAATGTCATATTTACCTTTAATAGTAAATTTACTACAGGATTTGTGATTTTCATTTAACATTCAAAGAAGGGATATTGATACAATTTCTGTTGAATTATTATTAATTAAACACTTATAATTTCTAAATGTGACAAGAAATTTAATTAACAGTGAAATTATTATAAAAAAATGAACTTTAAAGTGAAGAATAAGCATGTAAACTTCCATGATCTAAATTTGACAGCTTCGTCTTTAAACAAAAATTTTATACATTTATAGTTATTACAAATCTATGAAAATTTATTTTTTATATAAAGTAATATAATTACTTTTTATATGTTTAATAAAGATGGACCTAAAAATAACCCGAAAATTTGTTTTTCATTCAAATATATTACAATGTTATAGTCACCCACTGTCACAATTACCCATAACGATCCTACAAAGAAAGAAAAGTCTAAATGATTTCCTTTTGGATTACTATATTAATTAGAAAATTTATATCATAAATATTTTATTCATAACATGTTACTGATAACATTAGCCTATTTAAAAAGGAAACTTCATAAAAATACATTGTTCAATTTTTAATAGATGCTAAATTTATTTGCAATTACAATGTTGCTATTGCAACATTCTTCACTCTTTTTTTTTAATTATTATATTTAATATAAGTATATAATTGTGCTGGTTGTGCGATATCACGACGAGAATATTGAAGATAACAGCTGTGAAAGTTAACAAGTACACGAACTGGCACAGTTCTCTTTTTGCAATATATATTTTGTATGGCACGGAAGGTGGTTATAATTTCCGAAAACTCGTTATACCGCAGGTAGAAAATGCATTCGCTAGAGGACTACGTCCTTGTCGAACGAATCTTGAATATTTTAATATCTATATACGTTCTCATATTTTCCGATCCGTAATCTTGACTGCATTAAACACAATATTATCTTAATATAACATTTACTGATTTCTATTACTGAAAATATTGATAAATTAGTTTATATTATAATTATTAATATATTAGTTTATAATAATTACGTAAGATAGTCATAAAATATTTAAACGGGATTCCTGTGTAACGCACGCAAAATGAATATGTTATTCTAGCTTGATCTTTAGCTTGACTAATTTTGCGAAATATAAAATTAACTGAACATTTTTTATTTTTTATTTTTTGTCTGTTTTTAATAAATCAAATTTTATAATGATTTAATCTTCTTTAATGTATTTAATATGCATTGCTTTGGTAAATTAAAAGAATTTATTGCGTTGGAATAATATAATATTTATATAGCTAATAAACAATGCTACATGACTCACGTTACTATATTCAAGTATCGATAAAAGTCGGGTAAGGAAGCAGCGTCACTGTTGTGAAAGAATTGTTCAAGCGAGAGCAAATACTATTTTCGCTTAAAGTAATATTTCATCTCAATAGTTTTTATTGATTTTTTCCAATAATATTTTATTTGAAGGAAAACAAAATTTATGAAAGAGCAAGCGAGAGAAAGTATGGCTTGGAATTTTTGAAATATAATTGTAATGTAGGATAGGTATAGTTGTTGGCTAAAAGGATTAATTATTTTGTCAGCGATATATATATAACAACATAAACACTCTTCGGTTTGGCACTCTTCTGTTTGGAAATCGTCGTGCATATTCTCGCACCGCCTTTAAAGCATTACCGTTGCAGAAACCGTATACAAAAACCATATCAGCATATTCACTATTAGAATACGTACGCGGCATATTGCAAAAGACAAAATTCATCTACTGTTAAAGGCTTTCAAAGAGCGACTGACAAATTCATAACAGAAAGTGGAAAATGTAATCAAATATGTCGGTGCTAGATATGGCAAGAAATGTAAACATTTTTTTTCGATTTCTCTGAAACGGAGCAAAAACGAGCATATGTCTATAGGACTTTTTTTCTTAGTTTTTTACTCCTCTACACGCTCCCGAAGTTTTGCCATTTAATTTGGAAACACCCTGTATATATATATAAAATTGTTTAATTAAAGACAGAAAGTTCAATGAGTTTGACAGAAAGTAGAAAAACTAATGCGATGAGGAAAACGTGAAATCAGTAGTTGAATCACTATCCTTCAGAGAGAGGAGGGTCGGTATTTCTCTCCTTTTTCCTCTCTCCTCTCTCTCTCTCTCTCTCTCTCCCATTTTCTATCTCCTTTCCTCTCGCGCTCTCTGAGGTGCCAGCCAGTTTCGTGATACGAAGCGGTTTGGATCGATAGAGAGTGAGCTCCTTCGAGCCCTCTCGGCCTGGCGATTCCTGGAGGATTCGGAGAAAGCCGAAATGCTCTTGAAGAAGGCCCCAGCAACCAGGCCTCGATTTCCGACCCGGGGACCAATGACCTTTGCTCTTGTCTGGAGGGTTCGAGGACTCGAGTGGACGATGAAAGTCTGAGATCGCAAGTCGAGTCGAGGCAAGGAGACGCCAGCTGTGTGCCGGAAAATCGAAAAACGCAGCTGCTCGAGAACGAGCCGCCGCTATTTCGAAGGAGTCGATGGATTTCAAGCCGATAGAATGTTATACACGGCCGCTACACTCGAATCCGTACTGAAATAGTTCGAAATAGTGCGCGCGCACACACGGTCTGTGTATACAGAACTGTGGGCACACAATGAAATATGAGAACCAACATACGAATAACAAAGAATATCTATATGGTAGAGAGTTATGTGACACCGATTGAAGTCATTTAGATTTTTATCTTCATTGAAGAAAATTTAACATTTTCTTATTCTCGAGATCTAGATTGACGTATCGCTGAAATATGAAAGATAAAAAAAATTATAAGTTTTGAATAAGATATTATCATGGTTACTTGAAACTACATTCAAGGAAAATGACTAATTCCTACAAATTTACTACGGTCTCGCATTCGTCAGCGGTTTCTTTCTCTGTCAAACACTCTCGTTGCTGTACATTTTGACTGTATATTTTTGAAGCGAAGTTGAGTGGTTTTCCCTTTTCAAAATGCTCTTTAGAGCCATTTTGTAGAATATTTTACGCAAAGAGCGTTTCGTATTTAACATAAAGCGAAGAATCGTTAAATCTTTGGCTGGTCTGGTTCGTCGCATATGGTACGCCTCGTTTTATCGAATCCAGGCTGCTGCATAAAATGCGTTATCTCCACCCTTACGATAAAATTCGAGTTGCAAACGTTAACACATTGTTTGTCCAGTGAGTTTTTTTACGTTTTATCGCGTACGCCATGGTAGAATTTTTATCATCATAAGCATATAATGATAAAATATTGTGTAACGTGATTAAATAAAATATCCTCGTAGGTATTGCGTTGAATAGCGTACTTTTTAATTTGTTTTTACGTAAGGTTTGTTTTTTATAGCTGAACTAGTGTGCACTTTTGGAACTTAAAGTGAAATAGGTGTATGTTTGATATTCGGCTTTAAGTAAAAAATAAGTTCTAGTGCAGTCTAGTGCAAAAATAAAAAACAGATCTTTGTTATCTATTTGTCATTCAAAATTTTATACTATGTAGCATTTATTTTTTTACAAGTTTCGAAAAATTTTGTAACATTGGTCATCATTGACCACCAATGCCATTTTAAAAATCAGTGGCCAGTCACCACTAAAATCTAACTAAAGTCTAAACGCTAATCTGAAGCGTATACGCATGTAAACTCATGCCAGCTTTCCTTTGGCTTTGCTTCGTCTCGGTTTTTGCTTTTGTCGCTTCCTGGCTCCCTATCTCTCGAGGGAATAGAGAAAGAGAGAATCATGCACCACTGCCGCATCCCGCCACCGTCATCGTCGTTGTCGCTGCCATCACCGCTACTGCGAGAGCAGCAGTTTAAAGGTAAACGGGTTTCTCTCTGCTCGCGCAGACACACACCGTACCACATCACCAGGAGGCTAGGCCCCGCTCTCAGTTCTCTTGCTGGCCCCGCTGTATATACATACAGTACGCAGCGTGCGCCCGGCACGAATCTCCACGCATATTGAGGCAACGGTGCCTGTCTGCCTGCTTGCCCGGTTGTCTGGTTTGCAGTGCTCGATGCATATCGCGCATGTTGTTTCAAAATTTCATGATCCTGATAAAAGGAATTAGAGAATATCGGTGCGGGAATAGTAATAAACGTTACAATGAGAAAGCAAGGAAGGGAAGAGAGAGCCTCAACTTCAAGCTCGAAGCGTATTGTTATTTTTGGCCGAGTCGATGTTTTCATCGATCGAGCTACAAATTTCTTTTTTATATATTTTTAATTTTCGAAACCATTGTTCGGTTAAAAATATCTGCTCAAAAGAGTATTGCGAGCTGCGCATGCGAGTTTAAGGATGTATTGCATCCATTTTTACAAATATGTTAATATTTATATTTTAAATAAACTATATATAAACTATATATATGAAAGTTGTGTTTATAACGTTCTATTTCATTTTGAACCACATTTTTATAATTTATTTATATTGGTTGTTATTAATAAGAATGATTTTATTCGAGACTGATCTACAGTTTATTTATTGTTTGCACTGACTTAACAACATTTACATAATATTATTTATAGTTATCTGCAAAAAACGGATAATTTATTATTTTTTGTTGTTGTAAAGATAATTTATAGAATATACGCACGCAACTTAATAACGCCAGAATATTTTACCAGCTTTATTAAAGGTAAATTTATACAAGTATAAATATTTTACTATGTTGTTTGATTTATTTAAAAGTATTGGTTTTTAGTTTTGTCCAGCTGGATTTGCGTTTTAGGGTGCCTCTACATAATTCGCAAATCGCAAAACATAGTTCGCAAATGCTGACACAGAATGACGATCACCGCACGCAAGATACATACAGATGAAAACCAACCGCACAATGAAAAAAACAAATACAAATTTTCATTCTGCGTTTACGTTTGCGAACTACGTTTTGCGATTTGTGAATTATGTAGAGGCACCGTTTATATCACTGTGCGCCGTCGAATTTTTTTGTATTATATTTTAAAATTTAAATCTTATAGAATAATCCGCAATTTTTAAAAAATATGTATAATACGTCCTTAAGAATATTGTAAATAAGCGAATTTGCTCGACAATAAACGTACCGATGAATGTTATCGCATGGAAATGGAAACAATGGATTATATTGGCTTTTATATTATAGAAGATACATTACGAAAGATGTATTGCGCAGATTGATAATTCGTTCTTCTTCACGAAATCCAATAACCTAACTTTCTCCAACAATCTTCTTAATAATTTCTTTGTCACATGAGGAACGTATCATATTAATACTCTTCGGAGTAGTGACAAGTTTTTGTTCATAACGACGACACGGCGTCGTGAACATTCGTCATGCATCGAAGGGAATCGATTTCGTGCAGAGATAGAAACAGCGATTTGAACACCTCAAAATGCGTGAGAGTGTGCTTTCCAGTTAATATTATAGTCGGTTCTTGCGAACAATCTCTCGGGATATTATTTTTGTTTCTGATTTCATTCTTCAACGATTTGAGCAACTTATTTTCACCGCTGAGTTTCTCGCATATACAATTTTCGAATATTTTTAGTAGTTTCTTTTTTAATATCCGTAATGTAAAGGAGTAATTGCGTTGCACAATTCCATACTATACTCCGCGTTTACATTGTACCTTCATCGAGAAATAGTTCTTCGAACACAATCAGTCCCGACACAACGCGGAGACGATATTAAAAATATGTAATAATAGAATAAATGAAAAAATTCGTGGTCTTTTATCTATATATGTACATATATATCGCCATTGTTTCGCGATTTCTCTCACACACGTATCGTATTTTGTTCAAAGATAATTAAATATCAAATTCTTCATCTCTTTTCCTCCATCGACAGTCGACTTGCTTTATCACATTATCAACGCCGAACGAACTATAGTACGAAAAGGCTCGCGTAAAAATACACGACAAACTTACGGTTATCATCGGACAGACATTTTTCTCTCGATCATGGGTCCGTACGAAAGCGGAGAGAAGGCCCGCGAGTCCGAGCCCGAAAGCAACGGGGCCTGGATATTCCGGTTCACTTAATCGGTTCCTCGGACCTGCCGAGGATCATGGGGCAGCTTGACGCGACGATGCCGCGATGGTTCTCGGACCCAAAAAGACCCACAAAAAGCGGCGGCGAAATGAGAAAGGATCCTGAAAGGGATCTTCACCTCGTCAAATAACGTAAACAGAACACCGTATACAATACTCCAATATTCGTTTAAATTATCAAGGGATAATATTGTTTTAGCTGAGCGTGTCTATATATGCTGTTCTCCCATAATGTAATCGTGGGACAGAGTCCTCAAAATCATTATAAAATTCATATGAAATCTCTATGTATAATTCGATAATTACATATACAATCACAAGAAATCATTATATAATATAATATTAAATAAAATCATATATTTTATCAAATAACTTCATATATTTTTACGTAAAAATGAAAATAAGAAAAATAATCTCCAATAGAGCCCTGATCTTGACAAATGTTATCTAGGACATGATCCTGAACAACATTCAAGAGATTTAGTCGGTCAGACAACTTGCGTAATGCCGACTGTACTGTAACTTTCGAGCCTTATAATTCGAAAAATAATTAATGAAAAAATATTTTATTATATAATGTTTTGAAAAGCTCTCGAGGTAAGCTACAAGAAAATGTAATGAAAAATAGGAAGTTTTATTTTTAAAAAATCGACGTGATCTTGATCTGGCCTTGGGCGCCATCCAAGGTCAAATCAATGATACCTTCTTATGTCCTCCTCCGAACCATACAACTTTTGTTTGAAACATTTTTCCGTATCTACTATAGTTTCCGAGAAATCTTAATGTATTATTTAAAATGGGACATCCTGTATATATTATATACTATATAATACACTGAATTATATCACACATGTTTATTGTACACAAAATATACATGTTTATGTCATAACGGTATTTATGATTTTTTAATAATTTACAAGAAGATAAAATTAACATGATTTTAATTAACAATAAGAAGTAATAAAACTTTTTGAAACATTTTTTCTTAAAAACTTAAAATTTCATTCTTTTTTTAAAAATTAGAACTATATGATTTTATACGATCATACGATTTCTTTACTCTTTCTTCATGTGAAAGTATTAACAAAAGATTAAACATTAAGAAAGTATTTTTTTTAATTTACAAAATATTTAATTTTAATCTCAAAAATTTTGACACGAAATATGAAATCTATCGTAAAATATTTACTTTTAATTATCCTACCATATTACTTTTACATTACATAATAAGACAAAATAATTTGAGTTAAGAAAACATATAGAGAAAGAATTCTATTTTTAGTCGAAGCGAATCTGCTTAATAATATTTATATGTAGAGTTACAAATACATGTTTTACTTCCTGTGCGCCGGTTTACTTTGTAGAACTTAAAAACGCAATGATAAACTGAAACTGACATTATACTGGAAATAACATCACAAATATTAATAATCAATTTAATAATGACACTAATAGACATTTTAAAAAAGAATTTATTGTAAAAAATATTTAACCATGGTTCGAATCTGGAACTCGATTTTCTGTAGGACGAAAGAATTAATGAGATAATTCAATTTACAATATGCAATTACATATTTTTTTTTTAGAAAAGCAACTGTATTGTATTTTCTTTACATTACTTGATTCATCTTATTATTCTGTGCATGAAAGTATTAAGATATAGTTACAAAAAAAGTGAATAGTTTACGAGATTAGATTTAGATTTCATATCAAAATATGCCAGAATATATAAAATATCTTATGTGTGAACTTAATTATTAACTTTGATAACTCTAATACTTTTATATGCAAAATAATTATAAGAACTATGTTTAAAAAAATCATATAATTTCATTGAGAAAAATGACAGTGACAATGATCTCTTACATGACTGATCGAAAATCGACCTTTTTTTGAAATTTATTTTATCATTATTTGTTCTCCTTTTCAAACCATACAATTTTTATCTTAAACATTGTTTTTGTAAATCTAGCTGTTTTTATGTTATTTGTGTGGACATTAAAATGAGACATCCTGTATACTTATCGTGTTTAGAAGTGGTATAAACATAAAATGATTCTACATGAAAGAATAAGTCAAAAATATAGAATAAACCTTTTTTTATATGAGGCTTTTTGTTCTTTCACGATTATTCAAAAATATTTTTTAATAATCGTTGGATACGCATGCACTTAACATTAACACGCATTCGTGCTTATGAACATTACAAATATATCAAAACATTGTAAATATTAAAAGGAAAATTTTAGGAATGTATATAATAAGATAAGATGTATTTACTTTTTAAGAATTTTATTTTATTATCTTGAAAATATATATTGTTGGAAATGCACACATATATATCTCATGAATATTATAGCGCATATGATATATACATACATATTTATAGCATATTCATTTATTCTGATTATTATTTAAATATTTTCGATATATAATATATATATTAGTAGATTTTTTTATAAATATGATTAAAATAGCAGTTATCATTACATTGTATATATTATAAGAAATTATTATTATATATTAAAATTCAATAACATTTGGAAAATTAAAATATTCTTTAAACATTTGTATAATAGACACTTACATCATTTGAGAAATTAAATAATAATTATATAAGATAACAAGAAGATATACCTATATATATATATGTAGAATATAATATTATGTAATTTATTTCTGAAGAATATTATATATATAACAAATTTTAATTAAAAGTCGAATTTGCCGTAATCAGATATTATGGATTATATATAGAGAAATTTATTTTGATTATCTGCATAGTGTTGATAAACCTCTGTTCTAAATTATATTATTTAATTATTATGGATATCTCTCGAATATTGTGCAAGAAAATGCAATTTTTGCCAAATCTTTATTTAAATCTTATACTATTACAGTATATTCTCGCAATTTATATGTACAAAAGAATTGTGAAAGATTGCTGTAATATTTCGTACACTCTGTACACTATAAAATTACTATGCGAGTAAAGTTCTAGATACCAAAGTAGCGCATAAGTCTTCCATTTTGGACCTACTAACCATATCCCATACAAGAATATTAAGCGTTTATTGGACTAAATCGAAATAGCGGTCGAAATAGCCAATAGGAAGATTGTCGACATTTCGGTTCAAATCAAAGGAATGCGCTATTTTGATATCTAGAGCTTTATGTGCGAGGGGTGTATATTATATGCAATATAATAAAACATATGTGTGCTACACTATAATAAGACGTTACAAAAAAAGCGAATAGGTGAAATAGGTCATTGTACGGTTATATATCGACGATTCTCATTATTTATTCAAACCTGCTATGACACACTGATTTTTCGGGCGACGAAATCGACCGCAATATATGAGTATGCTGAGGATTAATGTGGAGGAAAAACGATGTCAGCTTGATAATACGCTGTACGTATTATCAAAACGTAGGATGTAACATCGCTGTCAATTACAATTCTTAAATTACCGGACTTTAATACGCTTTGCGTCATTTCATTTTGTATTCACGTTCTTGAAGTATTTACTTCGTACTTGCGGAAATTATGAGAATCAATTATGCATATGGTATTTGAATCGAATGTATATTTTCAGCTAGGCAACTCGTTTATCCTCCCTTCTATTTCGATGCAGTCGCTCTTCTCACTCACATCATTACGTTAATCCTAAAGTGCATCCTTGTGTATGTGTGCGTATATGTTTTTTTCCACTACACATAATTGTCTCTATCGCTGCACGAGCTGTCTCTATTCCTCTCGCTTACGTAGATTATAGTTAATGTTTATATCGTTCAAGTAGCAATAAATGTCGCTCGCACCTTTACGAATGATGGAAACCTTCCTTCCATTTATTTTCCCCTGCGCTTCGACCTATCGGCGCTACTGTATGCATTATTCGTAAGTATCTCTCTCTTGTTGCATTAACGACTGATTGTACCTCGATTCATTATGTAAACATCGCGATCGATAAGAGGGCAGCGTATGTGTACGATTTTTCCTTCTCTTACTGCCTCTGCCTAGAACTTGGACGTTCTAATATGCGCCCTGCGTGTCGCCAACTGTTGAAAAGGAGCGCTTATTTGAATGTTCGTTAATTCACAGAATTCTCTATAATTGGTTTCTCTGTAACATCTTGTCGATATTGCTACGTTTTACAAAGGAAACCCTTGAGAACATGAAGTCGAAACGTGCGAGGGACTGTAATACGGAAGCCTTTCACGTCATTGTTCTAACAGTCGCTGATACTTTATGATCATTGTAGTAATTTATAATGACAAAAAAGGCATCTATGTTCCATTTTAGTCTTGATTCTTAACTCGATTCGATCTTAAATTTTAAGAATTCACTGTCGTTTAATTAATTGGTGAATAGTTTTAAAATATTATGAATATTCACAAAATTGCGAGTAATGGCAAATTAAATATTTCTGTAGCATTTTAAAAATAGCAAATAATTAAATATTTATAAATTGAAACTCACTTATAATTCGCGATCTCATAAAAAATAAGATTTATACTGCTTCTAATCGCTAATCTTAATTCTTTTATTCAATTTCATTGATTAAACGCGTTACTGTTTGGAGTATACTAGAAAATCATATTTCAAGGTACAGCACCTGTATCTGAGTAATGGCGATAAATTCTGTATTTATATGAGTATAAATAGAATAAAATTAATAGACGAACAACTCTTTTCGAGATATCTAACAAAATTAAATAACGAGTCCTGCGTTATTTAAAGTGATAATATCGTTTAAAAATTGCCTCACGAAAAGTCGTTGTGCTCTACATATCGCTCGGATTTCATGAATTTTCAGGTTTTCTTTCCTGTGCGGCCCAAAATACCGATATTATCTGCAAAGAATATTGCCATCTATCGTCTTTAAAAAAAAATCACGTTATTATATAAAGTAGTCGTTAATCGAAGAAGAATCTGCGCGCGACATTTCCGGAAATTAGCGTCATAAATATTCGCATTACGTGACTTTGCTAACGTCTCGTTCGGCTTGTTGAATATGATTTACATGTAGTACGTAGTCGCTCCTTTTCATAAGTGCTTTATATTACGATACCCCAATGTTGGTAAAAATATATGATCTCATAACAGCGAAGTGTTATTTCTCGAATAAAATATCTACCGGAATGATATCTGTTCACACGTGATACTTTATTGCTTATAATCGGAACTATTTACCGTAACACTTTCACGTACAATATCGCGTTATATAATTTTAATGATCCTGTACAAAAAATTTTTCCATCAATATTTTATGCTTTATAATATTAAAGGCAATATACCAACTTTTATTTAAAATGATTGATCTTTATATTTAAAACGAATATGCGAGTTTAATGAATTTCCATGAGACTATTTAAAGTCTCGAGAAATGCACATCGGACTAACTTTATATTTAGATATATAATATAGTTATCATCAGGAAATGTACGCGATATCGCATATGAGACATACATATTTTAACAACACTGGTCGCGACGCGAGGCGAGTTAAGAACGAACGAGGGAAAATTGAGAATTTAGCAGAGATGATTAAAGTAATGTTTAGCGCGATGAAAAGGTCATTCGTAAATTACAGGCACAGCATGTATAAACGACGAGGAAGGCATTCAATTTTGGTTGTTAGTCGGTTGTATGTACAAGTCATTCACTTTTTGACGATCGATATTTGAAATCGTCTTGTTTTTAGATGAATGAAGCATTTTTCTTCCCGATAATGCTTTCAAATAAGCGCAACTTATCACAAGATGTTTTTCTCTGCTTATATATTTCTTTCTTATAGCTCGGCTGATTACTTGACACGGATATTTAAAAAATTATCACGATGCTTATAGAATGATTTAATTCTTGTTGAAGTCGAAGATAAAACACAAGGAGATCCATGGTGAAAGAAACCATGGAAGAACCACCCAGTGACGAATTAACGCATAGGCAAACAAGGCACTTGCCTAGGGCGGCTTTGAGGGGACGGCAAATTTTTCAAGACAGAAAATTTTCACACAGATGAAATAAATTTTTAATTTCTTAATCTAACGTTTTCGCACGAGTTAAACCGAGCATATTTTATCAGAAACGATATTTTAAATATATGGTTAAAAATGTATTATATTTATATTACTTATTAAGGATTATTGAATGTTTTTACTAGCTAATGCGGGGATATAAATAATTTTTTTATCCATTTTCCCTTTTATTAAATTTATAAATTAATAAAGCCACCTGCGGGCGGCTAGATGTTGATGCCTATAGGGGTGGCAAAATGCTTAATCCGTCACTGGAAACATCATGGAAGAAACTTCTTCCACCATGAGGAGATCTCTGTCAGGAATTAATCATGGAATTAACCATGGAATTAACCATGGTGGAATCAGAAAGGTAAAGCATTCCGAAAGATGCGCAGTAGATAAAAAGCGATAATATTTGATTGGTCGAAAATGATCGAAAATACAATAAAATGTAATACCGATAGAGTTTGTTTGGTCGAAATTCGTTCATCCCCACTCCATCATGCGCAACGCTTCATCTTTCTGATTTCACCATGGAATTAACGGCTCTGTTCAGGAAATAAACACGATTGAATGAGTTTCCATGGTGAAAAATATCACAGTATCGCGCGGGGAGCAATATCGGTTTATCGGTACGATACCGGCCAGCTCGGACGTTCCCTTGACACGTTCGTTTCACGTTTCGAAATGTCAAATCGCGGGGAGGGTTTAGAGAGACAGAGAGAGAAAAGAGAAAGAGAGATCTGTCACATCCGTTCAGGATCCTCTCCAACCAGGTAACATTTAAATACCCTCGCCAGGTTCTTCTCGGTGCACATCGATCGGTTCAGCCAGTGATCTCGTGAGAGAGGCGAGAAGACCAGCCGGCTTGGCTGCGCCCAACGTCGCGCGCGCACACCGAGAAGCAACCTCCTAGTGTCAAGCGTGACGACGACGAGGACGAGTACGAGGACGAAGACAAGGACGAGGACGAGGACGAAGACAACAACGGCAACGGTGAGGAGGAGGAGAAGGAGGAAGAGAAGGGGAAAGGGAATACCGCCAGACGAGGGAGCAAGTGACAAAAAGGACAGGGTGAAGACAAAAGAGAGAGAGAGAGAGAGGAAGACATAGACGAGCGAAAGGAAAGGACAGGCAGAGAATGAATGGCCCCGGGAGTCATCAGCACCGCGGCTTGGGCATGCAGGGACGTTACAGAGCCGTGGTGGCCAATGGCGCCCCGTCGGGACCGCACGTGCGCGCCCCTGCGTCGTCTCATCCCCGGAACGGCGGATGGCATCCCCACGGTCTGCATCAGCAGCACCAACCTCAACAGCAGCAACAACAGCAGCAGCAGCAATTCGCCGCCGGCAGCAAGGAATACCCGTACCGGCAGTGCCCGCCACGATATCACAATGGGTATATTAACGAACCCGTGCAATTACGGCCGCAGCGTTGTCGTGAATATACGCGAATTTTTGCGACGTGCACGTTCCAAGCGCACGACTCGAGAAGACAGGGACTCGGGCAATAGTATTGTGACAAGAATGTTTCTGTAGAGTTGTCGGTAAATCTAATTTTTTTCTCGCGGAGACGCTTTTGTTGTGACAAAACGCTTTATAACGATGGGAGTAGTATTTCCTTTGATGTCTTTTTTAAATCTTACGTATGTCCAATAAGATTTGTTATTCTCACTAAAGAAGAATGATAACGTTTATTATGAAAAGACAAAAAATTTTATCTCTTCATATATTAATATTATTAAATGCTTTACAAGAGTTGGAACAACTATTAACAACTTAAGGTTAATCCTTAAATATCTATGCATTATATAATGCAATGTTGCTCTTATTCAGGCGCGTTTACCATTAAATTCCGAAAAGTTGTGAAAAAATTTAATGATAAAAACTACGTCAAGTTCCTCTTAACTTCCTCTTATAATTACTATCTATTTTTTAAATAAAAGGTTAAAGCCGATGAATGAAAAATCGTTAAAGTCAAATTAACTCGAAATGTGACAAGTATTTAATTTCAATGTGCAAAGAAAAAAAGAAGTTTAGATATATAATGTAGAGAAATAGTGCAAAATTAAGAAAGTTGTATGAAATAATTATTTTTGTTCTTTTTTTATAAATGTGTATTATTTTTATAAATGTGTTATTATTTTTTAAATATGGATTTACGTTACAATCATCATCAGAAATGTCCACATTCGCTCGCCTGAGTGCCTTCCACACGGTTTAGGATGAAAGTAATATGCGTGTATTCCATGATAAGATCGTTTCGCGTTGACGGAGAACTTTTACGCACGGCAACCCTCATTAGAAAATTATGTATGATGTACCTGGAGCTTGGATCAGATTTCTACCATATATTGATTGATCCTTAAACCGTTTCAAATGAAAAACTTAACAGAATATTGGATGTAGCACTTCCATTTTAATGGAAATTTATTTTGCTCTGCAAAAATTTACTTTTGAAAATATAATTAATTTAATCGTGAAAATATTTGTAAATTTATCAATATATTAACAATGTATTGTACTTTATGTATACTTTTGTTCATTTAATCATCTTACATAGCGTCACAGATAATTACTTTTTTATTACACTTATTAATAATGTTGGTATTAATAGTTTTAAAAAATTTATTTAACACAGATTTTCGCTAAACTTCTTTAGAAAACTTCATCTCCAGAAGTTGAATAAAAGTTTCGTTAATCCACTTGACATTAAACGATAAAATAGGACTTTCTAATTTTATAATTTATACTTTTTAAGTTTATTTCATAAAGGTAAATTACGTATCGCTAGAAACAAAAAGCCTCTTTCGTATACTCTTTAATATCTTTAACAAGAAAGTTATTACGTTACATAGACGGAAGAATTCTGTGGCGATGAATTTGGGACGCCCTGTACAATTTTCACGGACTTTCTACCAGTTGTAGAAAGTCCGAAGTAAATAGACTTCCATTTATTCAATGCGCCTGGAAAACGCTCTCGATCTCTATCAGATCGCTCAAAAGCCGACACGCGTTTCATTACGGGATGGATTGAGCTTTTTTTTTCCTTTTTCCGCGCGGCAAAAATTTTCGTGCTATGTTTCCATTATTCACCGTGCATTTGTACATTTGTGCATTAAACGTCACGAACTTAGTACATGGCTTAGCAGAAGTGTCGTATGAAATATATATATGTATGTACATATAGCTATACATATATATGTATAACATATTATATATTAATATACATAGGTAGTTTGAAAAGTTGGGTAAATTACTGCAAGATGATGACACAATTCATAAAGTGACGTCACTGCTAGTAGATAAGTATAATCATTTTTCACATCTATCGGATGTAACACGTAGTTAAAGTCGAAGACACAATTGAAAGTACAGACAATAGGAATATAACAAATTTTAACTATTTACTCTAGTATATACTTTAGTATATTTCTGATTAGGTTGAAATCTGTTACTATCCCTATTGCCTGTATTTTTCAATTTTGTGCATTGGGCTTAACGTTTGAATCAAATCACTTGCAATAGTTGTGTAACAATGAAAAAAGACGAGTTCTCTGCTGTCATAAAAGTGTCATTTGAAGAAGTTAACAGGCGCGCAAATAAAAGCCGAGTTGAATGAAATTCATTTTGAGTATCAAGTACGAGTATGTAATCCTCAAAGAAGACTATGTTAAAAAGTAAAATTGATTTAATTAAATGCGTCTTACTTGTTTTTTTATCAAACTTTTCAACTATCCACGTA